>NC_080076.1:42886242-43186242 GCF_949987535.1 Balaenoptera acutorostrata
TCTGGGGACTTGCATCAGGCCCTCTGTCAATGACGGTAATGGATGGAGAGTGAAATCTGCAGTGGCAGGGGTGTCAGGTCCAGAAACCTCACAGGCAATTGTGCTTCGGAGAAATGCTGGTGTGGTCCGCCAGACGGCCATATGTTTCTTTGTTCTCCAAGAACGTCCATTCTGTTCACCACTCATGAGCGCACATTCAGTTTTCTCTCATAATTAGGCCTGTGAATGAGTCAATATAGGATACAGAATATGTTCCTACTGAGATTCCATACAGGCCCATTCATAACTCGTCTTCCTCCTTTTATTTTCCTTGTTGTTGTTGTTTTCATTCTTTTGAGGATCTTGCAAGAGTAAACAAATTTTTGGACAAGTCACAAACATTACTATGTTACTTGAAAACAAATATATTCCCTTAACAGTGATGATGACTTAGGAGCAGGGACCAGAGGTCCACGTCACTGCCCCAAAGACCTTCATGGTAGGTGCAGATCTTCGTGGTTATCTCCAGAAGAGTGATATTTTTTGATGCCAGGTCAGAATCATTCTGGCTAAAGGATGAATTGGCGACACACTCTTTATTCATAATAAGCTCTAGCCAGCCCCAAGTGCAACACTTTTCTTTGACATATAAAAAGCTGTACATATTTAATTTATACAACTTCATGAGTCAGGAGATAAGTGTATACCTGCCAAGTGCAACCCTTTTGGTCCTGACCTCTGGAGGCCTCAGATTCCAGCAGTGGCTCCTAGCTGGCTTTTCACATCAGGAGAGAGGGCTGTATATTTAGAGAATAAAATGAAATCATCCAAAAGCCCAGAAACAGTCAAACAGTTAAATGGATTATAGTTCAGTTATGTGATGTATTATTTGGTAACTGCTAAAAAAAAAATCACGTTAAAATATTTAAGGGCATGGAAAAATGATCACCTTAACAAATAAAGGGACAAAACCGAGATTCAAAAGTTCTGAATCTTGCATATCCAGTATGATGTCACTTGAGTAAAATGTTTCCATATGTTTTTATGCATAGAAAAGTAAATAAATAAAGTTGGAGAAAATATTTTAAAATGGTATTCCTGGGGGGGTGGGGTGGGGAGAGTGAGAGAATGAGAGAGATTAAGGAATTGGCTCCCACAATTGTAGGATGATTGAGGGGGCTGGCAAGTCCGAAATCTGCAGGGCAGGCCAGGAGGCTGAAGACGCAGATAAGCGTTGATGTTGCATTCTTGAGGAGAATTCCTTATTCTGCGGAAAAGCTCAGTCATTTTTGAGGCCCGCCCACATTATGGAGGGTAATCTACTTTACTTACATCTTAAAAATACCCTCACAGCAACATCTAGACTAGTGTTTGGCCAAGCAACTGGGCACCAGAGCCTAACCAAGTTGACGCATAAAATTAACCATCACAGATTTCAAGCAATTCCCCCTTCCCCATTGTTTTTTGTTTTTTTGTTTTTTTTCTAGCAATAGGCAGATTTTCCGGTTGGATATTACTCCCTTCCCCATGCAGTCCGTGTACTTTTCATGTACATTTGCATTTTCTAAGCAACAGTTCCAGCTCAGGTGAGGTGAAATGACGGAGATGATCTTAACAGTACAGGTGAATTTCAGAATTCTTGCTTGGAGTGCCAGGATAGAAGCCCTATCTCCAGTGTGGAGTGGGGTGCAGATGGGACACCTGGAACCCATACCATGAAAGAAGTTTGTCTCAGGAAGGCTGACACCATGGAAGGCAGATCAGAGTGTGGAAAGAAACTGCTCTTGAGATAGCCTTCAGGCCCTGAATTAAACCAACCCTAACCTCTGTCCTTCCAATGGATTTCCAGTTACGCAAACTCTTATTTAATCTAGTTTTTCTGTGACTTGCAACCATGTTTCTGCTAATACACAGTCTTTGGCAATTTTTCAACAAATATGGATTCCTTTTATAATAAGACAGTAATTATTATATTCATTGATTCTAAGACATAATTTTTTTTTTCATTTTAAAATCTCTGGAATTGGGATGTGTCATGGCATGTCATAGTTTAGTAGAACTTTCTTTTGTAGTGTATATTAAAAAAATGGTGTGTCTTATATTCAATAATAATTTAGACTTGATGAAAAATATGATGTTTTACATTTGATAAAAGTTATTTTTAAGAACGATGGAATGTAAATGCTCAGGACACTTGGAAGGATATGGCTCATACTCCCAGGACTATATGGTGAGATGGATGTCCCTGTAGTTTTGGAATGGTTCAAGAAGAAATTAAAAAACCTAGAACTTGGTTTTACTGTACGGCTTAAAACTGATATAAACTAGACTGATACAGAACACTTAGTTCCACATATTGGAAATGCGAGCAAATCTTTTCCTTTCAAAGGATCTGTAGATCACTGTTTGGAATGGCCTAGCAATATATGACTTTTCAATGTCTAGTTTTCTTTTTCTTGGACTCTATCATTTTTTATTACTTTAGTTTCAAATGGTTTCAAAATCAACCCCACCAATTTTACTATTTCAGGCTCTTCCACACATGAGTATTAATAATAATAATATCATACATTTTCTCCTCTATGTAGTATTTTTTAAAAACTTTGAAACGTATTTTTGGATCTATTATGTGATATGAATCCCATACTATTTATGTGAGTTAGGCAGGTTATTATGATCCTTTTAGTGTTCAAGAGACTTGCGTGCTGTCATGGAGTAGTTAGTGGTAGAGGTGGACTTCCACTGGACTAGAAAGAAAGGGCTGAAATGAAATGAAGTTTTATTGCATGAAGTTATGATCTGTGTCATTAGCAAAGACAGAATACAATTCTAGAGTTTTTGAACCCTGGTTCAAGGTTATGGTCATCAATTCATGACCATCTTTCTATTCACATATATATTCCTGTCACTAAAAATGGTCATTGGTGACCTGAGGCCATTGTGATTCACTGGTTTTTAAAAAGCCCTATTTATTTTGCACTCACATCATGCTGTAAATAATTCAACAATGCACTATCCTAGGAACTAAGGTCTTAAGCACTATTATAATTTATTAGATTGATTTGAATTTTAAAAATGATTTGGAATGTGTCTTACATTTACATTTTTCTAAAAGGGATCCAGCAGAAGTTAAAGATAGGGGAATGATCATAAATTAGAAATTAGGAAGTAGTTAGAATGAATTCAGGGAAAAACCCCAGGTAACTACATTTTTTACTTCCAGTTACTTTTATAAAACTTTACTTCCAGTTGCTTTTATAAAACTGTGAATTACAGTCCCATGTCATTTAGCTACACTTACTATCTTTTGTTTAAATTATTTTTTCCCACATCCTCCTCTTCACTAGGCAATGCATTTCTGGAAGGCAGAGACTGAATCTTACTTTTCTCTCAGGTATATTCTTTCTAGTATACTGCTTAGTGCTTCAAGACATGTTAGCTGGATGGCTGTGCAAGGAAAGATAAGGGATAGTCTTTATTTTCTTGGTGAAGTTAGTGGGTTCATCTGCTGAGAGTTAAGGAGTAGGATCAGACTTGAGAACTTGAAAGCATGAAAGAAAAATTTCTAAGTTTTAGTCACAGGATTTCCAAGCAACACAGAGATTCCAGATGAGGTTGGCAACCACAGGATTTGGGCTTGGATTTGGGGTGGGGCAGATTGGGAATTCTCAACTGCCTGCTGCTTCCATTTTATATAAAAGTGGCAGTGAATCAGACAGATGGAATATTTGGGTCTCTTAGCCTCAACTTCTGACTGATTTATGGCAGTGAACAGTAACCAACATTTTTAAAAGTTTAAGTATTTTACTTATCTTTTTTTGAGAAGCCCATTACGTAAAGCAAATACAACCATTACTATTCAGAACTACCTAGAAAAACAGGGCAATGCAGTGCCTTGTTTTATTTCCCTGGACAAGGCCCTGTAACCTTCTAGGAAATTCACTGAAATAAAGATGGCTTCTAATAAGGAAAGAAAATGTTTTAGCTAAGTTATTAAAGTAAAACAAAGAAAACAAATTGAAAAATCCCCACATACACCCCAAATGCTGAACATAAAACAGTTTTATTTATTTAAAGGAATTGATACTTTCCCCTCATATAATTGTAAAGATTCAGTTAATCAGGATAACAGACATAGACAATGACATTATTCTGATCATTTTAAGGAGGGGGAAAAGAAGTAAAGGAGATACAAAGTTCCCATGTGATTTAACTTGTGGGTGGTTGAGGTGTAGAGAATGTCATTACATTGGAGGTCCTTTTACCATCTTTGAGACTGTGGCCTGGAGAGGAAGACTATGAAAATAATTCCTAAAAGAATCAGGCAGTAGATAGAGGAAATTCAGACAGGAGGGTGAAACGGTTGAAAATGCAAATCATTGAGCACTTGTAATTCAGGGGACTTGGGGGCTCTAGACTGCCCCCTTTTAAGATACAAAGTCCATAGTGGTTATAAACATGGTTTCACTGCATCCCACTCTTGAAAGGGTGAGTCTTTTGGTTGTCTTTGAGAGCAGGACAATTTATACTTGCTTTGATTTGTAAAAATTAATATTTGGTTTATGAAAGTTGCAAATCCAAACCCCAGTTTTTCCTTCATTTTAAAATTTGAACTTATAATTATTCTGCTTATAAATCGAGTCTATTTTAAAAATTAATTTTAAGGAGTATATATAAATTTAATATATTTAATTTTTTAAAAGCAGTTAAATTATCAGAACAAACACCTTCCCAGGCATTTATATTATTCTTAAAATCTATTAAATTATATTTATAAACATGAGGATTCTAAACATATTACTTGTTCTGAATGTTACAATATTACTTATAAGTCCATAATTCTTTTATATATTTCTATTTAAAATCACAAGTCTAAATGAATTACCTAACTGCATGTTTAAAATAGGAATCACAAGATTCATCTGACTGATCCTTTATTCTCCATTATTACACTCAATGCCAATTACACATGTTTTTTCTAACATTTAGCACAAGAATAGTATATATTGAATTTACCTTTTCACCTTCTTCCCTTAATCTAAAAGTTTTCCCTGGGTGGGGGGGCGGTGGTGCGCGGAACAAAGAGAAAAATTTCAAGCCAGTAAATTGAGGTTACTCTACTAAGACTTTCTTAGATGGACAAGGTTGCATATCTGATGTAATTTTGTTTGGATCATAGGATGTTTGTTGTCCTGAGACACTGCCAAGGCCTTGGGGCAGCGTGAGCCCTGTGTATAGTGGCTTTAACAGGTCCTGACAAGAGTAGTATCTCAGCCCATTCAAGTCCCAATTCAGTTTATACAAAATCCAATTCTTCCTCCTTGCAGTTGCTTTACCAATTAATAGGAGTCAACTAATCTCTTTATCCCTTGAGTCTATTCTGAATTTGTCTCATATTTTTCTAACCTGATAGGGTCCAAACTTTTATAAATATTTAAATAATATCTGATTGGATTCTGCATATTCCTCATGGCTTTGCCTGGTTCTTTAGGTGCAACACTGAAGTCATATTAATGATGGATAAGACCATTTGATTTAACCTGGATGTCCCCCAAAGCAGACCCTGAGACAAGGACTGGAGTTTAAGTAGGATGTAAAGCAAACTGGGAAGGGAGACAGAGAATGAAGTCAACTATTAAGAAGTGTATCATCAATCCAGTTATCACTGTGGGCTACTGGAATTTAATGCCAATGAGGAAACTCTGGGAGCCAGTGTAGAACATGCATCTCAGAGTCATCTATTCCAAGGGTGAGGGAGCTGGGGTATTTATATGCCAATTCCTGTTGCTCATGGGTTGAATGATGTTTCTGGAGGTCATTAATTCCCAGCACTTTAAGTCTACTGCACACAAGGGCAAAATACCTTCAGTGGCCAAGAATGCTCTCAGGCAAAGGAATACAGGAGCTGAGTTGGTAGGAGCATGAGTCTGCCTGTCTTTTTCTTCCTTCAGAGCTTCAATTGCACTTAAAAACAGCAAGCCGATTTCATCATTCTTAAACACTGTTACCCTCAAATCTTCTAAATGCTGGAGCTACTGCATCATCCAATACATCCTCTTCCATCTGTATCATGCCCCAATTCATTCTTGCTGAGTGGCTTATTAATCGGGTTGCCACAGCATATCTGGGATTGTTACCACTCCACTTACCACCAGTAATGGACCCCTCATTGTCTTTTGGCTGGTGAGTCATTCAGCTCTAGAGTCCCAGCCTGAGGATCTGCTTCTCAGGACCTCTTATCTCACTGTCTTAATTTAAGCTTTCAAAGAAGTAGACTCTTAGAAAAAGATTGCAGTGCAAAAAGTTTATTTGGGAGGTGAAGCAAACCTCAGTAGGAGAATTGGGCAGTAAGACAGGGAGGGACGACAGCCAATAAAAAGGTATATTGTCCAGCCAGGTAGCACTGTGGGCTACTGGGTGCAATCCCACTGTGGCGGGGGGGGGGGGGGGGTCCTTTGGGAGCTTATGTAGAACACACACTTCAGTGTTATCTGCTCCCCTCCAGGGTAAAGGATTTGGGGCATTTATTTACTAACTCCCTTCCACATTAGTGGAGAACTCCTGTAGAGGGAGGCTAATTACCTGACGTTTTTGACCTGCTGCATAGTGGCTAGAAAAAGCCCTTAGGGAAAGGAACACAGGTGCTGGCCACATGCACAAAGCGGTAAGGTCGAGGGATATTAATGGGGTACTCACTAGCATCCCTTACGCTATTTTTTCCCACTTAAGATATTTGCTCTAATTTGATGTTAGGTATTTATATAAAATAAGAATATTTAAAGATCAAAAAAACTAATTAAAATATCCAAAATTGCCAAACCTTTTAAAATAACTATGAGGCATTTTCAGAGTGCTGGATAGTAAGTGTGAATTTGCAGGAGAGGACAGATTTGCTAAGCTGAGTTACTTAAGCTAAATTATTTATTTTTACTTCTAGTAATAAGACTCCCAGATGTAGATGTAAAGGAATAGAATAAACATGTTTCTTGGATCACTAGAGAAAGGAAAGAATATGAGTCATGTGTATACAGACAGATGATGATTTGTTTAGAGAGGCATTAACACTGCTGGGCATTAATATACCTATTTTAGAATAAGTAAATGAACTAGCACTGAGGGTTGAGACCCTTCTGGTACCATGTGATTGTAACAATGGAAATAGGAAAGTTTTATTTTAATATTTAGCATTATTGAATTAAGTTTTTTTTTAAGGAACATGTTTGGTAAAAATTAAAGGAAATTATTACTGATAATACATGAACCAGGGCTGGTCTTGCGTTAAGGTGATGACCATAATGAAACTTCTGGTTATCTAAACTTTTGTAAACACCAAAGTCGAAAGTGAGGAACATATCAGTTGCCAATAAAACTTTTTAAAACAAAATTTTATGTCTGAGCCACTTTCTAATTACATACATATTCTGAAGATATCATAAGGAAGTGTAATTAATTATGGTTAGGTATTTGGATAAAGTAATAGCCATAACAATACAAATAATTTTTCTGTGTGTAGGAAAAGCAGAACTGGTTCTTCTGATTTCCAAAATCACTTAGCAATTTTCACTATTACATGTCAAGCATTAGGTTTTTAATTTACTGAAATCTATAATGTCATTTGGCATCTATTATGTGCAAAGCATTCTTCTGGGCACTATGGATAATACAAAGTCAAGTTCCATAGTTGCTGCCTACAGGATGCTTATGGACCAATATGAGATAAAACTCAACTCAGTTAGTTATAAAACAATGGGGATCCTTCAGACCTTCGTAGAGAGAAGAGGCGTCATTTGACTTCAACAATGGGGCTAGTGACTCTACCATAAAACTAGGTCCTGAATGAAACTATTGGCTGCTGAAAGAAATTATAGGCCACACATGGTTATAAGAGTGAATGGGAACCCCTGAGAAGAGTTTCTGAGTGGTCCTGTAAAATATAAAGGCTGCTAGAAAGATTCATCCTAAATGGAATCCTCTTAGGCAGGCAGTGCTCCCATTTGGAAGAAAGCTGGTGTCCTCTTCACAGCTTCTCTACATGGCCGCAGGTATGGGGTGGAGATCCCTACAAACACTCGATACACTGAGTATATCTTGGCAAAGTAAATTCTAGGAAAGGAGTTGAGTTTCTGCTAGATCCTTGGTCTGCATGAAGCCAATTTATATGAGCCATTAGCTGTCATTACAGTTGATTGTCCTGGCCTAGTTGCCTAGTAGTCAGTAAATAGAGCTGCTTCATTATCCACTTTGTGGAATTACTGGTGAGACAGTAGTCCTGTCCAGCTCTGCGTGTCGTGGTATTAAGGAGGCAGGCAGCCAGCCTGGAGGAACTTCTCTGCACTGTCACCACAGCCTCCCCAAACCCTCTCCTGAACGGAAGCCGGGTCTGAGGCTTACCCACCCTGTCATCCCCTGTAGAACTGCTTAGAAAGTGGGGAGCAAACGAATCCTGTGTAATATGCTTTCAAAAGAGCAATAAACAAAGCTCAACTTGATCCGGAGGAAAAGCTAACATTTCTTTCAGTTACCTTGCTGGGTGTGAATTTTTTTTAAGGCAGAAACAAAACCCAGACCATAATTTGTATTTGTGCCTTGACTAACTGCTAGAAGAAAATGGGGCAATCAGCACATTCAGGGCAGGAGAGAGACAAACTTTAACTGATGAGTCTGCTATTCAGAGTAGAATAAATTGGTTGGAGTGAAAAGAAGTACTGAATGTAGGACAACACAACAATCACTGATAAAGAGAATCAAAAAGTATTTATATTTTAAAAGTAATTTGTCTTAAGCTTTTTTTTTTTAAGGAAAAACTTTTAATTTAAACATGAGGCTCTACAAGCTCAATACCACATTTTTAGATTGGCAAGGGATCTGATTTGCAAGATAACCTGATAGACATTCTTTAATATGCTGTATTTTCAGGCCAGACAGCTGTAGCAGCCCCTGGACTTATTCATCCAAACCCCAAACTTTGAAGGGTAGTGAATTCACTTAAGGAAAATAAAAGGCTTTATCCATACATCTTTCAATAATCTCCAGAGTTGGTCTGCTTGAGTGGCTGGTAGCTCTGCGGTAACGTTCTTGAGGTCAGTTGAGATCATAGGTAATCTTCCTTGAAGTGATGAAAGATCATTTTATAAAACCAGCTCATGTTTTGGAACAGCTAGTTATTTTTGCTTAAAAGAAGGTGGCAATGAGGAGATTCTACAAGGTATGAGGAAAAGTACAACGTGACAATACGCTGCTGTCTTTTCATATTGTATGCATATTTCAGTGCATCTGTCATTTGGAATGTGGTCTTCTCCAGGTCAAAGATCAAAAGGTTTAAATATGTGTGACTCAGCATCTTACATACTCATGGCTTTTAATGTTGATTTAAAATAAACACTAACACAATATAAGGCATGTATGACAGACTTTCTTGTGTGTAAAGCATTATATTAATTAAAGATCATAGCCACATCATTCTGTACTTTAGGAATTTAGATAATGATTCTCCTCTCATTTCTTTTGTCTGCTACCAATTTTAATGTAGTCCAGTGATAAATGTTCAAGAATATGTGCTTGCAGTGTTCTGATAAAAATGACTATCAAATGTAAATACATTCCACACGTCCTTCATATTCCATCACTCATTATTGGAGGAAAAAATGTGCATAGTTTATTGGTAAAAAGTTCAATTAATCTGCTGACAACTTAAATCATGCTTAATGGTTCCTAAGGATGTGGGGCTTTGGGGGAAAAAAGGTATGCTCTTTGTTGATAAGAAGAGTGACTCCCTGAAGGACCAAGAAAATAATTTCACCTCCTACAGAAAAAGTCAGCACACAATTATCAAATCTGTTTCCGCGCAGTGTAATTATCTCAGGTAAACATTTCTTCTTTCATTACATTTATAACCGTTTGGTAACTCTAAATGTACCAGTTTTATGTGGATTCATCCACAGATATGTAATAAAGTAATATAGTTTGTTTAAAATTCTTTTATAGGGCACCTTCAAGATGGAGGAGGAGTAAGACGTGGAGATCACCTTCCTTTCCACAAATACATCAGAAATACATCTACATGTGGAACAACTCCTACAGAACACCTACTGAACGCTGGCAGAAGACCTCAGACTTCCCAAAAATACGCCCTCAGGCGACCTACATTCAGAGGCAGGGCCAAATCCAAAGCTGAACCCCAGGAGCTGTGCGAACAAAGAAGAGAAACGAAAATGTCTCCCAGCAGCCTCAAGAGTAGTGGATTAAATCTACTCAATCAACTTGATGTACCTGCATCAGTGGAATACCTGAATAGACAACGAATCATCCCAAAATTGAGGTGGTGGACTTTGGGAGCAACTGTAGACTTGGGGTTTGCTTTCTGCATGTAATTTGTTCCTGGTTTTATGTTTATCTTAGTTTAGTATTTAGAGCTTATTATCATTGGTAGATTTGTTTATTGATTTGGTTGTTCTCTTCCTTTTTTTATCTATCTATATCTATATCTATCTATATATATATATATATTTTCTTTTTCTCTTTATGTGAGTGTGTATGTGTATGCTTCTTTGTGTGATTTTGTCTGTATAGCTTTGCTTTTGCCATTTGCCTAGGGTTCTGTCTGTCCATTTTTTTTCTTTTTGTATAGTTTTTAGCGCTTGTTATCATTGGTGGATTTGTTTTTAGGTTTGGTTGCTCTCTTCTTTCTTTCGCTCTTTTTTAAATTACTTTTTAATTTTTTATTCTTAGTATTTTTTTCTATTTTAATAACTTTATTTTATTTATTTTTTCTTCCTTCCTTCCTTCTTTCCTTCCTTCCTTTCTTTCTTTTCTTTCTTTCTTTCTTTCTTACCTTCTTTCTTTCTTTCTTTCCTCCCTTTTCTTCTGAGCCATGTGGCTGACAGGGTCTTGGTGCTCTGGCTGGGTGTCAGGCCTGAACCTCTGAGGTGGGAGAGCCGAGTTCAGGACACTGGTCCACAAAAGACCTCCCAGCCCCACATAATATCAAATGGCAAAAGCTCTCCCAGAGATCTCCACCTCAATGCTAAGCCCAGCTCCATTCAACAACCAGCAAGCTACAGTGCTGGACACCCTATGCCAAACAACTAGCAAGACAGGAACACAACCCCACCCGTTAGCAGAGAGGCTGCCTAAAATCATAATAAGGTCACAGACACCCCAAAACACACCACTGGACGTGGTCCTGCCCACCAGAAAGACAAGATCCAGCCTCATCCACCAGAACACAGGCACCAGTCCCCTCCACCAGGAAGCCTACACAACCCACTGAATGAACCTTAGCTATTGGGAGCAGAAGCCAAATACAACAGGAACTACAAACCTGCAGCCTGCAAAATGGAGACCCCAAACACAGTAAGTTAAGCAAAAAGAGAAGAGAGAGAAATAAACAGCAGATGAAGGAGCAAGGTAAAAACCCACCAGAACAAAAAAATGAAGACGAAATAGGCAGTGTACCTGAAAAAGAATTCAGAGTAATGATAGTGAAGATGATCCAAAATCTTGGAAGTAGAATGGAGAAAACACAAGAAACGTTTAACAAGGACCTAGAAGAACTAAAGAGCAAACAAACAATGATGAACAACACAATAAATGAAATTAAAAATTCTCTAGAAGGAATCAATAGCAGAATAACTGAAGCAGAAGAACGGATAAGTGACCTGGAAGATAAACTAGTGGAAATAACTACTGCAGAGCAGAATAAAGAAAAAAGAATGAAAAGAATTGAGGACAATCTCAGAGACCTCTGGGACAACTTTAAACGTACCAACATTTGAAATATAGGGGTCCCAGAAGAAGAAGAGAAAAAGAAAGGGACTGAGAAAATATTTGAAGAGATTATCATTGAAAACTTCCCTAATATGGGTAAGGAAATGTCAATCAAGTCCAGGAAGTGCAGAGTGTCCCATACAGGATAAATCCAAGGAGAAACATGCCAAGACACATATTAATCAAACTATCAAAAATTAAATACAAAGAAAAAATATGAAAAGCAGCAAGGGAAAAGCAACAATTAACATACAAGGGAATCCCCATAAGGTTAACAGCTGATCTTTCAGCAGAAACTCTGCAAGGCAGAAGGGAGTGGCAGGACATATTTAAAGTGATGAAAGGGAAAAAGCTACAACCAAGATTACTCTACCCAACAAAGGATCTAATTCAGATTTGACAGAGAAATTAAAACATTTACACACAAGCAAAAGCTAAGAGAATTCAGCACCACCAAACCAGCTCTACAACAAATGCTAAAGGAACTTCTCTAAGCAGGAAACACAAGAGAAGGAAAAGATTACAATAACAAACCCAAAACAATTAAGAAATGGTAATAGGAACATACATCTTGATAACTACCTTAAATGTGAATGGATTAAATGCTCCAACCAAAAGGCAAAGACTGGCTGAATGGATACAAAACAAGACCCATACATATGCTGTCTACAAGAGATCCACTTCAGACCTAGGGACACATACAGACTGAAAGTGAAGGGATGGAAAAAGATATTCCATGCAAATGGAAATCAAAAGAAAGCTGGAGTGGGCACTCCAGCCCCGCCCCACTTCGCCTGGGCCGCACTCCTGGAAGTGCAGTGGGGTCACGCGTAGGGTCTCCTGGAGCGGTCGGTCAGCATCAGTTCACAGCACATGGCTCAGCACATGGCTGAGTGTCTGGCACCAGGCACCCTAGAGCCAGCCTGACTCGGTTGCTGAGGCGGTGTTGTCCCTGACCATTGCCGACATGTTCCTTGCGGCCAGCGAGAGCCTAGCCCCGGCTCCCCCTCAGAGGTTCATCTGCTCCTTCCCCAACTGCAGCCCCAATTACAACAAGGCCTGGAAACTAGACACGCAACTGTGCAAGCACACAGGGGAGAGACTATTTGTTTGTGACCATGAAGGGTGTGCCAAGGCCTTCGTCAGTGACTACCACCTCAGCCGCCATGCCCTGTTCACACCGGAGAAAAGCCCTTTGTACAGCTAGTGGCTGTGATCAAAAATTCAACATAAAATCAAACTTGAAGAAACATTTTGAAAGCAAACATGAAAACCAGCAAAAACAATATGTATGCAGTTTTAAGGTTGTAAGAACACCTTTAAGAAGCATCAGCAGCTGAAAATCCATCAGTGCCAGCACAACAGTGAACTGCTGTTCAGGTGTACCCACAAAGGATGTGGAAAACACTTTGCTTCCCCCAGCAGTCTGAAGTGACATGGGAAGGTCCACAAGGGCTATATATGTCAAAAAGAATGTTCTTTTGTGGCAAAAACATGGACGGAGCTTCTGGAACATGGGAGAGAAACCCATAAAGAGGACATAACATGTGATGTGTGCCAGAAAACATTTAAATGCAAGGATTTCCTGAAGCAGCACATGAGAATTCATGCCCCGGAGAGAGATGTGTGTCGGTGCCCCAGGGAAGGCTGTGGCTGCACCTAAACCATTGTGTTCACCCTCCAGAGCCACATCCTCTCGTTCCATGAGGAGGAGCGCCCATTTGTGTGTGAGCACGCTGGCTGTGGCAAGACATTGGCCATGAAGCAGAGCCTCAGCAGGCAGGCTGTTGTGCATGACCCTGACAAGAAGAAAATGAAGCTCAAAGTGAGACCATCTTCTGAAAAATGGAGTCTGGCCTCTCGGCTCAGTGGGTACACCCCTCTTAAAAGGACACAGGGCCAGGGTGTGTCTTTGCCCAGAAATGGGGAGTTGCTGAACTGCACTGAGGGCAAGGTGCCCTCCGCCATGGTGACGCTGGCCCCAGCTACACACCAGACTGCTTTGTTTGAAGGACCGCAGACCAGCCAGCTCAGTTATTTTCTCTCAGAAGCACGTTTTTATTAAAATCACTGGTGCAGAGCATTGGGAAAAAAAAAAAAGTAGAGTAGCAATTCTCATATCAGACAAAATAGACTTCAAAATAAAGACTATTACAAGAGACAAAAAAGGAAACTACATAATGATTAAGGGATAAATCCAAGAAGAAGATATAACAATTGTAAATATTTATGCACCCAACATAGAACCACCTAAATACATAAGGCAAATGCTAACAGCCATAAAAGGGGAAATTGACAGTAACACAATTGTAGTAGGGGACTTTAACATCCTACTTTCACCAATGGACAGATCATCCAAAATGAAAATAAATAAGGAAACACAAGCTTTAAATGATACATTAAACAAGATGGGCTTAATTGATATTTATAGGACTTTCCATCCAAAAACAACAGAATACACTTTCTTCTCAAGTGCTCATGGAACATTCTCCAGGATAGATCATATCTTGGGCCACAAATCAAGCCTTGGTTAATTTAAGAAAATTGAAATCATATCAAGTATCTTTTCTGATCACAATGCTATGAGATTAGAAATCAGTTACAGGGAAAAAAAACATAAAAACACAAACACATGGAGGCTAAACAATATGTTACTAAACAACCAAGAGATCACTGAAGAAATCAAAGAGGAAATCAAAAAATACCTAGAAACAAATGACAATGGAAACACGACCACCCAAAACCTATGGGATGCAGCAAAAGCAGTTCTAAGAGGGAAGTTTATAGCAATACAATCCTACCTCAACAAACAAGAAACATCTCAAATAAACATCTCAAATAAACCTAACCTTACACCTAAAGCAATTAGAGAAAGAAGAACAAAAAAACCCAAAGTTAGCAGAAGGAAAGAAATTATAAAGATCAGATCAGAAATAAATGAAAAAGAACTGAAGGAAACAATAGCAAAGATCACTAAAACTAAAAGCTGGTTCTCTGAGAAGATAAACAAAATTGATAAACCATTAGTTAGACTCACCAAGAAAAAAAGAGAGAACACTCAGATCAATAGAATTAGAAATGAAAAAAGAGAAGTAACAATTGACACTGCAGAAATACAAAGGATAATGAGAGATTACTACAAGCAACTATATGCCAATAAAATGGACAACCTGGAAGAAATGGACAAATTTTTAGAAACGCACAACCTTCCGAGACTGAACCAGGAAGAAACAGAAAATATAAAAAGACCAATCACAAGCACTGAAATTGAAACTGTGATATAAAATCTTCCAACAAACAAAAGCCCAGGACTAGATGGCTTCACAGGTGAATTCTACCAAATATTTAGAGAAGAGCTGACACCTATCCTTCTCAAGCTCCTCCAAAATATAGCAGAGGGAGGAACACTCCCAAACTCATTCAACGAGGCCTCCATCACCCTGATACCAAAACCAGACAAAGATGTCACAAAAAAAGAAAACTACAGGCCAATATCTCTGATGAACATAGATGCAAAAATCCTCAACAAAATACTAGCAAACAGAATCCAACAGCACATTAAAAGGATCATACACCATGATCAAATGGGGTTTATCCCAGGAATGCAAGGATTCTTCAATATATGCAAATCAATCCATGTGATAAACCATATTAACAAATTGAAGGAGAAAAACTATATGATCATCTCACTAGATGCAGAAAAAGCTTTTGACAAAATTCAACACCCATTTATGATAAAAACTCTCCAGAAAGTAGGCATAGAGGGAACTTATCGCAACTTAATAAAGGCCATATATGACAAACCCACAGCCAACATCATTCTCAATGTTGAAAAACTGAAACCATTTCCTCTAAGATCAGGAACAAAACAAGGTTGCCCACTCTCACCACTATTATTCAACATAGTTTTGGAAGTTTTAGCCACAGCAATCAGAGAAGAAAAAGAAATAAAAGGCATCCAAACTGGAAAAGAAGTAAAAGTGTCACTGTTTGCAGATGCCATGATAATATAGATAGAGATTCCTAAAGATGCTACCAGAAAACTACTAGAGCTAGTCAATGAATTTGGTAAAGTAGCAGGATACAAATTAATGCACAGAAATCTCTTGCATTCCTATACACTAATGATGAAAAATCTGAAAGAGAAATTACGGAAACACTCCCATTTACCACTGCAACAAAAAGAATAAAATACCTAGGAACAAACCTACCTAAGGAGACAAAAGACCAGTATGCAGAAAATTATAAGACACTGATGAAAGAAATTAAAGATGATACCAACAGATGGAGATATATATCATGTTCTTGGATTGGAAGAATCCACATTGTGAAAATGACTATACTACCCAAAGCAATCTACATATTCAATACAATCCCTACCAAACTACCAATGGCATTTTTCACAGAACTAGAACAAAAAATTTCACAATTTGTATGGAAACACAAAAGACCCCGAAGAGCAAAAGCAATCTTGAGAAAGAAAAATGGAGCTGAAGGAATCAGGCTCCCTGACTTCACACTATACTACAAAGCTACAGTAATCAAGACAGTGTGGTACTGCCACAAAAACAGAAAGATAGATGGAACAGGATAGAAAGCCCAGAGATAAACCTATGCACATATGGTCACCTTACCTTTGATAAAGGAGGCAAGAATATACAATGGAGAAAAGACAGTCTCTTCAATAAGTGGTGCTGGGAAAACTGGACAGTTACATGTAAAATAATGAAATTAGAGCACTCCCTAACACCATACACAAAAATAAACTCAAAATGGATTCAAGACCTAAATGTAAGGCCAGACACTATAAAACTCTTAGAGGAAGACATAGGCAGAGCACTCTATGACATAAATCACAGCAAGATCCTTTTTAACCCACCTCCTAGGGAAATGGAAATAAAAACAAAAATAAACAAATGATACCTAATGAAACTTAAAAGCTTTTGCACAGCAAAGGAAACCATAAACAAGACAAAAAGACAACCGTCAGAGTGGGAGAAAATATTTGCAAACGAAGCAACTGACAAAGGACTAATCTCCAAAATATACAAGCAGCTGATGCAGCTCAATATCAAAAAGACAAGCAACCCAATCCAAAAATGGGCAGAAGACCTAAATAGACATTTCTCCAAAGAAGATATACAGATTACCAAGAAACACATGAAAGGATTCTCAATGTCACTAATCATTAGATAAATGCAAATAGAAAGTACAATGATGTATCACCTCACCCCAGTCAGAATGGCCATTTTCCAAAAATCTACAAACAATAAATGCTGGAGAGGGTGTGGAGAAAAGGGAACACTCTTGCACTGTTGGTGAGAATGTAAATTGATACAGCCACTATGGAGAACAGTATGGAGGTTCCCCAAAAAACTAAAAATAGAACTACCATATGACACAGCAACCCCACTACTGGGCATATACCCTGAGAAAACCATAATTAAAAAAGAGTTGTGTACCACAATGTTCATTTCAGCTCTATTTACAATAGCCAGGACATGGAAGCAACCTAAGTGTCCATTGATAGATGAATGGATAGAGAAGATGTGATACATATATACAATTGAATATTACTCAGCCATAAAAAGAAATGAAATTGAGCTATTTGTAGTGAGGTGGATGGACCTACAGACTGTCATACCGAGAGAAGTAAGTCAGAAAGAGAAAAACAAATACTGTATGCTAACACATATATATGAAATCTAAAAAAAAAAAAAAGATTTTGAAGAACCTAGGGGCAGGACAGGAGTAAAGACGCAGACGTAGTGAATGGACTTCAGGACATGGGGAGGGGGAAGGGAAAGCTGGGATGAAGTGAGAGAGTGGCATGGACATATATACACTACCAAATGTTAAATAGCTAGCTAGTGGGAAGCAGCCGCATAGCACAGGGAGAAGAGCTTGGTGCTTTGTGTCCACCTAGAGGGGTGGGATAGGGAGGGTGGGAGGATGATGCAAGAGGGAGGAGATATGGAGTTGTAGATATATGTATAGCTGATTCACTTTGTTATACAGCAGAAACTAACACACCATTGTAAAGCAATTATACTCCAATAAAGATGCTAAAAAAAATAAAAATAAAATAAAATTCTTTTTTAAATTGCACTTATTTTTAAAAGATCCATTTTATTTTATTTTTTTAAGATTTTTTTTTGATGTGGACCATTTTTTAAAGTCCTTAATGAATTTGTTACAATATTGCTTCTGTTCTATGTTTTGGTTTTTTGGCCATGAGGCATGTGGGATCTCCCCAACCAGGGATTGAACCTGCACCCCTTGCAGTTGAAGGCAAAGTCTTAACCACTGGACCACCAGGGAAGTCCCAAAAGATCCATTTTAGATCATTACATTTGAAAAAATTAAAAATTCTTAAATTTAGAATGAAAAAATCAAAATCATTAAAAAGCACAAATTACATAGAATAGCAGTCTCCACAGAGAAGGCAGGTAGGAACAGGGATTGAAATGTAGTAAGAGAAGGTTTTTGACAATAAGGGGTAGGAGAAGAGAAAATAAATGAATTAAGATACTTTGAGAATTGTCAATTTTAGGCAAAATTTAGGTGAATTATAATAACAATTAAAAAGTTAAAATGGACTGAACACTTATCATGTTATATGTGTGATGTTTTCCATTTAATTCTCAAAGTGATCCCTCAGAATGGATGCTGTGGTTTTTCCCGTTTTCAGATGAGGAAACTGAGGCACAGATTTGTTTCTTAAGATCATAGAGCTTTAAGCTTTTGAGTCTGTGTCAGCCTGAAGAAGTTGGGGTTCAAGTTCTTGAAGACTCTGCTCTGCTGTTCGGGCTGCCGCTCTTCCACCTCTGTGTTTGCCTGCCAATGTTCCACTCTGCAGGGCCATGTTCCATGGAGATAGCTGGTCAGATACTTTTCCAGAATGATGTTCACTCACTGACTCCACATCCTCACGTCCATTTGCCTGATCAACCCTGCAATCTCACCACTTTTTATAAAATAACTGTATTTTGAAATAATTTGACTAACCCTGGTGGTGCAGTGGTTAAGAATCCGCCTGCCAATGCAGGGGACACAGGTTCAAGCCCTGGTCTGGGAAGATCCCACATGCCGTGGAGCAACTAAGCCCGTGAGCCACAACTACTGAGCCTGCGCTCTAGAGCCTGCGAGCCACAACTATTGAGCCCACGTGCCACAGCTACTGAGCCCATGTGCCACAACTACTGAAGCCCATGCACCTAGAGCCCGTGTTCTTCAACAAGAGAAGACCCTACTCACTACAACTAGAGAAAGCCCACGTGCAGCCGTGAAGACCCAACACAGCCAAAATAAATAAATAAATAAATGAAATAGTTTGACTCACAAGAAGTAACAAAAATAGTCGGTATTATAAGTATTTTTTTAATTTAGCCATTCTAATAGGTGTGTAGAGGTATCTCCCTGTAGCTTTAACTTGCATTTCCCTAATGGCTAAAGATACTGAGGATTTTTTCATGTCCTTACTTGCATTTTATATATGCCTGGTAAAATATCCGTTCATCTTTCATCTATTTTCTAACTGGATTGTTTATTTACTGCTGAGTTTAGAGATTTCTTTACACATTCTGAATACAAGTCCACTGTGAGGTACATGATTTGTGGCTTATCTTTTCATCAGAGCAAAAGTTTTAATTTTGATGAAGTCCAATTTATGGATTTTATTCTCTTAGGGATCATGCCTTTGCTGTCATGCCTAAGAACGCTCCTATTAACTCCACATCATGAAGTTTTCCTCTTACATTTTTATCGAAAAGTTTTAGGTTTTGCATTTCATATTTAGATCCGTGAGTTATTTTAAGTTTTTATAAGGTGTGAAGTTTAGGCCAAGGTCCTTTTTACTCTTTTGCCTGTGATTGTCTTATTGTTCCAACACTGTTTGTTAACAAGACTATCTTTCCTCCCCACCAATTTTAAAAAACTATTCTCACCATGGTTGCCAACAGTCTCCTATTTTCCTAATCGAAGGAACAGTGGCCTGTAATGAATTTTAGCAATGTAGTATTGATGTAGACGGTGTGCTTCATAACAGAGTGACACCAGGAGTTCACTCACCTGGATGTTGAGAGGATGGAGGGGAGTGCTGGTCCCAGCCACCACCAATGGAGGAATGGCACTCATTCAGGGATGGTGGGAGTAGCCCTGCCTCTGTACATGCCCTGCTCAGGTAGAACAAACCAGGTCTGTCCACACATCCCTTTCCAAACTGTGATAGAACACGATCTTTCCAGAATATTTTCCACCTATACTTCTTGAAATAAGACAATATTGCAGTTTTAATTTCTACTTTTACAATGACTTTTTTTCCTATTGCAAAAGTAATATATGCTCATTGTAATACATCTGGAAAATATTAAAATGCCTCCTCCTCCTCCTCTTCTTTTTGCACTATCTCTTCCTTCCCTCCTGTTCTCCCTCTTCCAGCTCCTTCTCTTCTATTTTCTTCTTCTCCTCATTCATGGGGATGATACACATAGACCTTGCAATGGTGTCTACTTCTGTGGAAGAAGAGGAAATAAGAGTGAGTGGCTGAGGTACATCGATGGATAGATACAGAAGTTGAAGTGAATATGGTAAAAAGTTAATATCACTTAATCTTAGTAGTAGGGATACAGGAGTCTCTGTCTGTTCTATCCTGGTCTGTAGGCTTGAAATGTTTCAGGAATAAAATGAACATGAATAAAAGCCCTCAAGGCATTCACTTTCAGATGAAAAGACACTAAACATTCATCATCTTTTTTATTAAAATACACTGACAGAGATGTCAGAAGCAAAGTAGCCCCACCATCCCAGAGATGGTTGAATGCTGCTCTTTATACTGTTTAAAATGCACCAGTACTGTTATTAAATGACATGAAAAATAAGAGAATATAATCTATTCTAGATGTTTGGGGAGGTGATGGACGATATTTTCTCTTGCTCTTTTTATAGGCATGCTATTTCTTGGCAAATGTGACAAAATGAATAAATGACCTGTATGGCAATTTTGGGAAATTTCCCAATGTGTTAAGACAATAAGAACAGGCAAGTGAGCTGACTGCAAGCTATTAGCTCTGCAGGTCAGAATTTCCCTTCAGAGTCAAGTCACACATTTTACAGAAGGTTTTCTAGGTTTAGTTTGCTGATGGGTCTGTTACATTCGAATATGTTCCTTTTTGGCCCCCATGTGCCACCTGATTAGGCTCCAGAGACTTAATATTGAAGTATAAATATTAATAGGTTCTAAAGATGGAGGTGTCTGTCTAAAAGGTGTAGCATTTTAAATTTGTACTGTATAGTGGTGTCCATGTATTAAAGTGAAGCAGAGAATTAGGGCAATCATTTAGATGATTGAAGAAAAAAAATTTACAAGTCTCCAGTTACCTGGACATTTCCAGCTAAATCTATTTGTGGTACAAAATATTCAGAAATTTACTTAATCTATACATGTCTATGCAAAATGATGTCAAACCGGACTTGTTTGCCTGTTCCTGAACACATGCTTTTACACATATGCTTTTTTCCCCCTTTGGAAAAATGAGAGCAATGCTTTTGCTTGGAAAATTTTCTAACGTTGGAATCTTTTCTCACCTTGGACAAGTATCTTACTCCCTCTGGATCCCCCTTTCCTTGGCTATAGATTGTAGGGTTTGGACTTTATGAACTTTAAGCTACCTTTTATCTTCATGCTTGTAAATAAAAACCCTTATAAGTCCCCCCTCCTATTTTTAAAAATAAAAACATTTTTTTTTAATGGTCCTAACTAGATCTGTGAATCTGGGGATTAAATCAGCATATAGATGGGGTTTAAAGCCAAGACTGACTGAGACTTCATGAAATCCCCAGAGAAGTGAGGTAGAACAAAGCGGGCAAAGGACAGAGCCCTGGGGCACTCCAGTGTTTAGAGGTTAGAAAAAGGAGCAGGAACCAGCAAAGCAGACTGATGGAGCAGCCAGAAAGGGAGAAGGAAAACCATGAAAGAGTGATGTGAAGCCAAGGGAAGAAAGTGTCAGAGAAGAGGGCTTCACCAGCTGTGCCAGACCCTGGGAAGGGCAGGGAGGTATAGGGAGGACTGAGGATTGATCATTGGATTCAGCAAGTCCAAGTCACTGGTGACCTTGACGAGAGCAGTAAGAGTGGATTCGAGAAGAGAAATCGAACACAGAAGTATTGACACTCTTTGAGTTTTCTTGTAAAAGGAAGGAAAGAAATGAGTAGTATTTAGAGGAATAAGTGGAATTGAGAAAGGATAAAAACAATTTTTTTAAGAGCAGTGTTAGGCTCACAGGAAAGTTAAGAAGAAGGTACAGGGATTACCCTGCCCCCATGCATGCATGCATAGCCTTTCCCAGTATCAACATCCGCCACCAGAGGTGGGGTTATAGGCTCAAGGAGTGCAATTTGTTACAGCTGATGGACCTATATCTACACATCATGATCACTCAAAGTCCATAGTTTACATTAGGGTTCACTCTTTGTGTTATATATTCTATGGGTTTGGACAAATGTCTAATGACAAGTATCCATCATTACAGTATCATACAGAGTATTGTACATATAGTACCATACAGAGTATTTTTGCTGCTCTAAAAATCCTCTGTGCTCCACCGATTTATCCTTCTTCCTCCTCTCTGCTCCACAAAATCCCTGGCAACCACTGATCTTTTTACTGTCTCCAGAGGTTTGCCTTTTCCAGATGTTGTATAGTGGGAATCATGCAATATGTATGTAGCCTTTTTCAGATTGGCTTCTTTCACTTACTAATATGCATTTAAGTTTTCTTCATGTCTTTTCATGGTTTGATAACCTTTTTCTTTTTAGCACTGAATAATATCCTTTGTCTGAATGTACCAGTTTATTTACTGAAGGACATCTTGGTTGCTTCCAAGTTTTGGCAATTATGAATAAAGCTGCTGTAAACATCTGTGTGCAGGTTTTTGTGTGGACATAAGTTTTCAACTCTTTGAGTAAATACCAAGGAGTGCAATTGCTGGATCATATGGTAAGAGTATGTTCAGTTTTGTAAGAAACCACCAAACCATCTTCCAAAATGGTTGGATCATTTTGCATTCCCACCAGCAATGAATGAGAGTTCCTGTTGCTCCATATACTCTTCAGGATTTGGTGTTGTCAGAGTTCCAGATTTTGTCCATTCCAATAGGTGTGTAGTGGTATCTCATTGTCATTTAAATTTACATTTCTCTGATGGCATATGATGTAGAGCATCTTTTCATGCTTATTTTTCACCTGTACACATTCTTTGGCGAGGTGTCTGTTGAAGTCTTTGCCTCATTTTTAAATTGGGTTCTTAGGTTTCTTTCTGTTGAATTTTAAGACTTCTTTGCATATTTTAGATAACAGTCCTTTATTAGATGCGTCTTTTGCAAATATTTTCTCGCAGTCTATGGCTTGTCTTTACATTCTCTTGACACTGTCTTTCACAGAGCAGTTTTTAATTTTAATGAAATTCAGCTTATTATTTCTTTTATGGATTGTGCCTTTGGTATTATATCTAAAAAGTCATCACAATACCTAAAGTCATCTAGGTTTTCTCCTATGTTATCTTCTAGGAGTTTTATAGTCTTATGCTTTACATTTGCATTTTGCATTAGGTCTATGATATATTTAGAATTAATTTTTGTGAAAATGATATAAGAACTGTGTCTAGAGTTTTTTTTTTTTTTTTGGTATGTGGATATCCAGTTGTTCCAGTCCAATTTGTTGAAAAAACTAGTTGTTCTCCACTATATTGCTTTTACTACTTTGTCAAAGATCAGTTGACTCTACGTGGTCCTATTTCTGGGCTTTCAATTCTTTTGCGTTGATCTGTTTGTCTATTCTTTCACAAATACCACATTGTCTTGATTACTGTAGCTTTATACTAAGTCTTTTTTTAAATGTTTTTTAAAAAATTAATTTAATTTAATTTATTTTATTTTTGGCTGTGTTGTGTCTTCGTTGCTGCATGCAGGCTTTCTCTAGTTGCGGTGAGTGGGGGCTACTCTTTGTTGTGGTGCGCAGGCTTCTCATTGTGGTGGCTTCTCTTGTTGTGGAGCACGGGCCCTAGGAGCCCTGGCTTCAGTAGTTGTGGCACGCAGGCTCAGTAGTTGTGGGTCACGGGGTCTAGAGTTCAGGCTCAATTGTTGTGGTGCACAGGCTTAGTTGCTCCATGGCATGTGGGATCTTCCTGGACCAGGGCTCAAACCCATGTCCTCTGCATTGTCAGGTGGATTCTTAACCACTGTGCCACCAGGGAAGTCCTATACTAAGTCTTGAAGTTGAGTAGTGTTGAGCCTCCAACTTTGTTCTGTTCTTCAGTATTGTGTTGTCTATTCTGATTCTCTTGCCTCTCCATATAAACTTTAGAATCAATTTGTCTATATCCACAAAATAACTTGCTAGGATTTTGATTGGCCTTGCCTTGAATCTATAGATCGAGATGGGAAGAACTGACACCTTGACAATATTTAGCCTTCCTATCCATGAACATGGAATATCTCTCCATGTATTTAGTTATTCCTTGATTTTGTTCATCAGAGTTTTGTAGTTTTCCTCATATGGATCTTGTACATATTTTGTTAAATTTGTACCTATTTTGTATTTCATTTTTGGGGGTGTTAATATAAACGGAGATATGTTTTTAATTTCAAATTCCACTTATTCATTGTTGGTATATAAGAAAGTAATTGACTTTTGTATATTGACCTTATATCCAGAAACAAGTACAGGAGGTGGGATGTCTTTTCATCTTTGACTGGAGGAAAGGAGATAAAGGAGTAATCACATGAAGACAATTTGAGGGGACGATGGGGATGGGAAGAGTTCAAGAAGGTTAAATTCAAAAAGGAGTTGAAGTCATCTCCTGAAGATGATGTGGGCATTAGTAGAGAACTCAAGAAGAATGACAGAGTTTTAGAATAGCCACTGAGAGGAGCTCAGGCTGAAAAACAAAATGTTATTTACAGTGGAAGAACAGGCACCATAATTTTAGGTTGTGACTATTTTCAACTAAGGCAACATAGAAATGGGGAGTTTATAAGCAGATTTCATGAGAACTATTATATAGCTTGTTTAAAAGGGTAGAATGGTCTCAAAATAATATTGTTTTCCCCAAGCCCTTAGCCCAGCATCTGTATTGGATGTGTGGTGGCAGAACTACATTTTCAAGTGAAAAGTATGTGTTCCTGACACTAAAACAAATTGTTTATATGATTTTCAAGTACCAGTACTTACTTTGTATTTTGGGGGTCATCTATTTAGCAGTAATTGACAATTATTTATTGAGCACATTTTAGGTGATAGAAACATGAAATACATAATAACAACATAATACTATGTGGTCACTGACATCAAGAACCTTTCAGCTAGTGAAGAGGACAAGTGAAGAGGAAATTATGTTTCATCATGATGAGTGCTGCAATGAGATTGGCATAAGGAGCTTCACACAAAATCCTGGAGGTTACATGGATAAGAGAACTTGGCTGGACTTTCCTGGTGGTCCAGTGGTTAAGAATACGCCTTCCAATGCAGGGGACGCAGGTTCGATCCCTGGTCGGGGAACTAAGATCCCACATGCCATGGGGCAACTAAGCCCAAGCGCCACTGTTACTCAGCCCGTGTGCTCTGCGGCCCGTGTGCCGCAACGAAAGATCCTGCATGCTGCAACTAAGATCCGATGCAGCCAAATAAATAAATTAAAAAAAAAAAAAAAAAAAGAGAACTCGGCTGTCACAACCTCTCTGGAAACAGCTGGCTGGGGGGGGATTCTAGGTGATGCAAAGACCCAGATATAAAAACTAGAAAAAATTGCTTGCCAAAATTAACATCAAAATATCTATTCTATTCTATGTTGCCTTGCATTTTTAAGACCAGTGCTTGGGATGATTGCTCTTATATTCATCCTGTGTGAAGTTTTATGGCACAATTAGCATAACTGTCATTAAAATTTTAATGTCAATACTTCTACAAATTGCATTTGTTATTCATTCTTATAAACTATTGCATGTTTCCCCACTTTTGAATGTGATTAATTCTATTTAAGTTTTGAATGGTCATAAAACAGAAATAAGTTGTTATAATTTATGAATGTTTTGGGTAGAAAAATAGAGACAGTTTTCTACTGTGAAAATATGTTGGAAACTCACAAAGATGATTTAAGAATATATTTTGTCAAAGGAAAAGGATTGGGGGTAAATTTATCACTAACATTTTTACTGGCTTTTCTAAAGTGATTTTTGATAATCCTTGGGCATTTTTTTAAGCCAATATTTTTGTCCCAAGCAAATTTGTTAGAAAACTTTCATGAAATAGCCTTAAACTTAAGGATTCTGGCCAAGTTTGGCATTATAAACACGTATATTTTTTGAGGAATAGAGCTTTTCTATAAATATTCACTCTGGATGAATACTCTTCCTTGGAAATATTCTTTATTTCAACTCAAATAAATTTTACATTGGTTTATGTGTTTTTGTTTATTGAATAGGCGATATAAGTAGTTTCAGATGTGATGGGATTTCTTTTTTATTTTTCAACTGACTTTTATTTAAACACAATCTATAAAATACTTATTTACAACTAGAGTCTTTTTTGCTTTAGGACAGTTTAAAATTGCTTAAATGTTTTTTTCACACACAGACTCATTGTTTGAAAGCACTTTAGGACTCTTTAGAGAAATGCACATGAGTTGCAGGTCATATATTTCATATTAAATTATCCATTTTCTCAGACCCATGAACTGCAAGTATGTTGCTATGAACAAATGGAGAACAGTATTTTAAATATACGGCCAAACTATATTTGTCAGTTACAGGAGCTTGCTAAGGGATCTTGCATAATATTAGCTGTCTTTGAGAGTTTATTGCTGGCTTAAGGAATATCATTGTGAGATTTTTTTAAAAAGACAAACTCTTTGAATTCCTAGAACATCTGCATAATAGTGTCATAATCATAAAAAAGTGTTGTGTACGTCAATTATTTTCACAATGCCTCTGTGGTTTCAATTTGATGACATAACAGTCATAAATGAGCATTTAGGATAATATTTCTTAAAGTCATTCAACTGATGTATTTGAACTGAAATACTGTCTCTTTTTCTGTTTGCTCTTTGAAGTGGATGCAAATATTTGAGCTGCTGGTAGAGAGCACAGAGTTACTTGGTTTCAAGGGGGTGAGTGGGATGTACTTTAGTGAAATAAATTATTTTAAAAAATGGTTTCAGGGGCTTCCCTGGTGGCGCAGTGGTTGAGAATCTGCCTGCTAATGCAGGGGACACGGGTTCGAGCCCTGGTCTGGGAAGATCCCACATGCCACGGAGCAGCTGGGCCCGTGAGCCACAACTACTGAGCCTGCGCGTCTGGAGCCTGTGCCCCGCAACAGGAGGGGCCGCGATAGTGAAAGGCCCGCGCACCGTGATGAAGAGCGGTCCCCGCGCCGCGATGAAGAGTGGCCCCCACTTGCCGCAACTAGAGAAAGCCCTCGCACGAACCGAAGACCCAACACAGCCAAAAATAAATAAATAAATAAATAAATAAATAAATAAATAAATAAATAAAAGGAATTATTCTCATGGCCTGTCCAAATTATTAAAAAAAAAAAAAAAAGGTTTCAGTAGAGGAGAAACACTACCAAGTTATCAACTTTATATTTTAGATGTGAATTAGTGTCTGAATATGGAAACTTTATACCACAGAATTATAGCCAAGAGAAAAATTATATTTGCTTTAGACCAAATATAGCAGAAAATGAGTTTCAGGAATATTCACCAAGGCTTACCCAGAACAGTAATTCCCAACCTTTTCTCTGTTGTAATATCCTTGACATTCACATATGTAATAGATTCTCTTGGAAATACCCAGATGTTGAAGAAATTCTCAGTATTTTTTTCACACACCATAGTGTATATTTGCTACAACTGTTAACATTTACTGGCATCGTGTTAAACTGTGGACTGCTATTCAGGATAAACTGCAGTTATACACAGTTCTCATATATTCAAAGTAAATGAATGATAAAGACATAAGGACATGCTTGAGTTCACCTGTATCACATTTTAAAAAAGAAAATAATTTTAAAATGTTGATACTTTATTGTTTTCAGCAAACACACTACAGCATACCTCATGCTTGGTCATTGTACGCTAGTCTATTCTGATAGCCTATTTGATGACTGTTGGTCTAGAGGATCCTGGCTATGGAGAATACCCAAGCATTATGAGTTATCAAGATTTCACTATTACTGTTGGGTAGAGGAATTCAAGAACTGAATTAATTGCAACATACTGATTTTATTGAAGGGAGCTGTTCACCAACAGCATTTATTGACTATGTTTCTAAGAGAAATGCTTTCAGGGAATTTTGAAATAGATATGTGTATTTCCATTAGGACTTTAAATCAATTGTCGTTTTTTATGGAGATGATGGTGACCAATCTGGGCATATAATTTGATGAATTAGGGATAAGAATAATGAATGGACTTCATTTGCATCAATCGTGATTTTTCAGAATCTCTGGTTGGGTATCATTTCTGGTGAGTTTGGAGAATTAGAACTCGAACATATTTGAATAAATGTTATATGCCTGGTGTTGTGCTTGGCCAGGCCGTATATGTCTTTGTTAGAATTAAGAGAAGGATTGTTTTTCTTTGACAACTAAGATGCTGTTTAAAGGTTGTAAAGGCATAGGTGAATGCAATGACATCACTTACAAGGTCTGCAAAATAAAGAAGGTGAAGATACGGAGAACAGTGGCTTTCAAGCTTTTCTCCATTGGAGAAAGAAGAAATTAAACAACAACTAAAATATGTAAGGAATATTTTGACAAAGAAAATATTTGAAGTGGAAGAATGCTATTTTTCTCTTAAGAACAGCTGAATTAAATATTTTCCTTTAATATGAATTAAGATTTTATACAAGCAGAAACCAATAAACCAAGATAGTAATATATGGAAAAAATAATGTAAGCTTTATTTCTTTTTTCCTTATAAAACATCTCGAGGGCAGAAGGAAGCTTTAATGTGACACCAAGAAAGAGAAAGGAAAACCGTTATGTGGATAAAATGGCAAGTGATGGGTTAGGTAGTTGAATGCATACTGTAGAGACTTGTAGTACTGGCTTGTTTTTGTAAACAGTGAAAGAATTGAGTCAATTTGATTACTGTTCCTGCAGGTAATTCCTCAAATAATGAAATGAATTAACTACATTACTACTAATAAAATCAGTTTAATCACCAGAATAAAGTTCTGGCAGCTGACTTCTGGATACAGTTTTGGCAACAACATGGATAATCTATACTGGCTTTATCTAAAGAATCTATCTATTTATTTATTCAACACCTAGTATTGTCAGCAGTGGTACTAAGTCCTAGGGAGCACAATTAAAAAAAAAATCTATGATTTTTCAGTCTACTGAGAAAAGTGAATCTAACTAGTAGAAAACTATTCATAAGGGAAAAAAACAGCAAAAGCATTCTCCCCAATCTCTACCTCTGCAAAAAATAAAAATAAAAATTAAATTATAATATAGCTGAGCCAAAATTGTGCAGAAACTCCATTCTCCAAATACCCACATACTCCCACAAATTCTCTAATACTCACATAGTTAAATAAGATCATGTGGCTAGTTATGGTGAATGAGTTGTGAGTAGAAGCAGAATTCATGTGGGTCACTTCTGTCAAAGCATTTATTAACAGGTGTGTCACTCTCCGGTTCTCTCTTCCCTATTGTGGTGACCTGGAAGCCCTGTGTTCCAGATGGCATAGCTATAAGGGGGAATTAGACTGGGTCCCCAAATCAGCACTTTGAAGGGAGCGGCCCCGAAGACTCATGAGGCCTCTAGACTCATGGCAGACTTGCTGTGTGTTAACCCACTGAGAGATCATCCTTGTTGGTTTTGCAGCAGAGCTTACCCTATACTGACTAATCAACAATCAGTATCTCACACTCCATTGTTAGTGCCATTCAATGTCCTACGATGAAACTCTTAAGCACATTGACTTTGTTCTAAGAAAAGTGAGCCCCCTTACCTTTCCCCTCTCTTCTCCAATACCTTTGTTTATAAATTAAATATAGAGTTTTGACCTTAATCTGTTCTATCTATTCCCTTCCCTTATTACAAAACTTGTATTTATGGCCCAGTGTTTTTAGCTGGATAAAGAAAGTGCGCTAGACTGGAGTAGTCTAGGTGGTTAGTATTCATGCTTTACCTTGGTGTTGCTGGATTTTTATTAAATAGAACTTTGGAACTTGAACCTGTTGAAGGTGAGAGTGATGTCAGCACAGAAAATCACACCTAAGAAAGACCGGAGTTGGTGAGCACCCTGATGGTTCCTATTGTTTAGACAATGATGATGGTGACACTAACACTAATATTAGCTATAATCTCAGTGGCACTTACTGTACCAATCAGTGGTCTAAATCCTTTCTCTATATCAACTCATTTAGTTATTTAATTTATAATTAATGATTTTCTCCCTATTTTCTACCTATCTTCCAATCTTTGTGAATACCTGTCTTATTTCATCACTTTGTGAAATCTCTTCCAACTCCTGCAGAAAAAAAAAAATGCCACTTTTTCTTCTGAGCTTCCTTACCTCTTGATACGTATTTTTATTAAAGCCCTGATAACATTACGATTATTTGTTGATATGTCTGTATCAATATATACTTCACAAAGGCTGTTTCTTGTTCAATTTTATATTCCCAAAGCTTAAACATTGTCTTTAATATCAATAAATGTATGATGAATGGTTGAATAAATAAATGAACAAATGAGTGTATAAATGAATGAAATTGTATGAGGCTTTTGTTTCCTATGATCAAGAGAGAACAGCTAACTAAGAGACCAGAGAAAAATGTTTACAGTTAAAACAAAAATTTTTTACAGCTTTTGGATAACCGTGAAATTTTATTTAAATAATTCTAGGCTTCATCTTTAATGCAACTTTTAATCAGATGTCTTCTATGGCCTGGATACTCAGATGTGACCCAAGGGGGGTGACACAAGAGCATTTAGAAGGGCTTATCTTCAAGAAGGATTCTCCTTTGTGCCTAGAAAATGCTATTTCAGACCCTTGGAACATGGGTAGAAAATGGCCTAGGGCTCTTAGCAAGGCGCTAAGGACCTAATTTTTCATAATAAGGAGACGTTGGATCTCTTACGTAACTTGAAGGCAAGGCTGTAGAAGCTTAAAACCTAGTAGAAAAACAAAAGATTCACTAGGATTACTAGCTTACATTGTTATTATATACTATTATTACTATCAGAAAGAAACAAATAATGCAGCTGAAGGTTTTCTTTAGGTTTAGGGAATATCAGGAACTCTTTTCTGAAAGTGCTTTCATCACAAGTAGCTGGATCATATTTTTTTTTCAACAGCTCTTAGGTGCCCCTAAAGAACTAAATCATTATAGAGATTTCATCTTTGTGGAACCCTAAAACTCTGAGTGGAGATTTGTATCAATAATCATAAAAATAGATTATGTTTAGTAACTGAATTTTGATAATATTTACATAATTTATGAAATATTTTACTAGTACATTATTCAATATATAGAAACAGTTTGTGAGTTACATCCAGTGGGTGCTCTTATCCATTCTTTATGGATGAGAAGAAACAGACTCTTGGTAGATTACATGACTTGACCAAGACATGGGGGATCCACATTTTATGTCCTGACTTAGATCTCATAGCCCCAGCACGATAGCACTTGATCCTCCTTTTCCCACTGACCCAGATCCGTGGCCAGCCTCATTAGGAGCTGGAGGAGAGTGGAAGGAAGAGGAGACGGGGGCTAAGTAATGTTTTCATAGGTTATTGAAAGTTTACTCATGGGACCTGGAAACATCATGTCAGAAGCAGAACTGACGTCAGAGCTTATGGTGTGGTTGTTAAGTTCTACTCATCTGTCCCAGTGACTGAGGGTTTTAGAGTTCTCTATCTTTCTCTGTCTTCATCTCTCTCTCTCTCTGTCTCTTCCTTTCTGGAATTTGTTTAGCTACAGAGACTTATGATTCATTCAATAAATATTTACAGTGCTCTAATCCACTTCCCTGGAAAATTTTCTTCCCCCAATGTCTACCCGGTCCCATTGGAGTCTTACAGTAGCTTCTGAAAGAAGGAATTACAGTTTTGAGTGTATCATTGTCAGTTCAATACTGCCTGGCTCCTTTGCTGACTTAATTGGCATTATAATTGGGAGAAAAAATCACGTAATTGTACACATGCTATGGGTAAGGGCCCATGCAAAATATTTGGGGTAAGCAGAAAATGAAAATGCAATAAAACACTCCTTGAGGAGCTTTTAATGTAGTAAAATAGTTTCTAGGCCTAAAAATCATGTGCCAATTCATGGTTTTTCCTCTCTTAAGTGACATAGATTATTCAGTATTCAACACTTAGTGCAACTAGGAAAAAAGAAGTATGCATTTATTTAATAAACAGTGGGTGGCTACTATGATAAAGCAACATCCCAGGCCCTGTGGGTGCAATGGAGCTTGAGACCACCTTATCCCCTGCCTTTACTCAAATGGGGGACAGTTTTGAAAGGAAGTAAACATACAAATAAGTGAAATGATGCAAGTTGTGTTAAGTGTGATGAGGCAAAACAAAACAAAAACAAAAACAAAAAACCAGAGGGCTAAGAAATGGAAAAACAGATCTGAAATGGGAGACCTTTAAGTAGGATATTCAGGAAAGGCGTCTCAAAGGAGGTGACATCTAAACTGAGACCGAGGGGGGAAAGGAGCCAGTCTTACAGAGAGAGAAGGGAAGGGCATTCTGGGCAAAGGGAACAGCACATCCAGGAACTCGCATTCAAACTAGTGCAAGCAGAAGGGAGTTTTTGGCTGTGTGAGCAGAAAGTCCAGGGGTAGATCTCATTTCAGGACAGGCTGGAGTCAAAGCCTCAAACGATGCAGTCAGGATTTGGTCCTGCTTTTACCTGGCACCTTTGCTTTCTGTGTATTGGCGTCATTCTCAGGGGCGCACTCAGCAGCTCACAGCCCACCTGGAGTTCAGGGTGTGGGCAGTGCTGATCCCTCTGAACCCCGTGGACTGATGGTGTGTGGGTGGGGTTTACCCCGAGGGGAAAGGGATTCTGGATTAGTATAAATAGCAGCCGCCTAAATGTGAAAAGCCTCAAAACCGGAAAGAGTTCAGAATGGAAGAGAGAAGATGAGTATGGCTGGTGCTGGGTTGGGGCAGGAGAGGCAGAGATTGGGCGGGGCGTGTAGTCAGGCATGCGTCACGCAGGTGTTAGGGAGAGCACCTTGACTTGTGTTCTCAGAGCATTGGGAAGCTGTTCGAGGGTTTGAAATGGGAGTGATATAATTTGATTTGTCTTATTTCACAATTTCTAAGGTATTTCTTTATACATAAATTACTCTTAAATTGGAAATAATTTCAATTTATAAAAAAGTTGCAAGAATAAGAATAGCACATAGGTATATCAATTATTTTATTTTATTATTCTCTATAAAACTGAAAACAAAAGGGGGAAAAAAGGAATAGTACATAGGACACCCATGTACCACTTTCGCAGATATAGCTATGTTAACATTTGGTCTCATTTGCATTGCTGTTTGCCTCCTCTGTCTGTCTGTCTGTCTCTCCCCTCCCCCCACAACCACATAGAAAATGCACAAAACACACACACACATATATAAAACATATAGTATATGTAATATTTCTGAGCCATTTTAGAGAAAGTTGCATGTATCATGGTGCTTTACCCCTAAAAACTTTAGTGTGTATTTCTTAATAAGAATATTCTAAGACCACAGTGCAGTTAGCAAGTTGAGTAAATTTGATATTAATACAATATTTTAGTCTCACCTACCATCTGTATTCTAACTTTGTCAATTGACCCAATAATGTCCTTTATAGATTTCTCCCCTCTAGCCCAGGACAGAGTAGAAGATCACATACTGTATCTAGTTATCATATCTCTTTTTTTTAAAATTATTTTATTGAAGTATAGTTGATTTACAATGTTGTGTTAATTTCTGCTGTATAGCAAAGTGATTCAGTTATACATTCTTTTTCATATTCTTTCCCGTTATGGTTTATCTCAGTATACTGAATATAGTTCCCTGTGCTATACAGTAGGACCTTGTTGTTTATCCATTCTATATATAATAGTTTGCATCTGCTAACCCCAAACTCCCAATCCATCCCCCACCCCTCTGGCAACCGCAAGTCTGTTCTCTATGTCAGTGACTCTGTTTCTGTTTCATAGATATGTTCATCTGTGTCATATTTTAGATTCCACATATAAGTGATATCATATGGTATTTGTTTTTCTCTTTCTGACTTACTTCACTTAGTATAATCTCTAGGTCCATCTGCATTGCTGCAAATGGCATTATTTTGTTCTTTTTTATGGCTGAGTAATATTCCATTGTATATATGTACCACATCTTCTTTTTCCATTGAATGGATGTAATACATTTGATTTATACCCTCGTTCCTTAAGTTTTTTGAAAATACTGGTCTGCTGTTGCCTTACTTTGTTTTTGAGATGTTTTATGCAATTCTATTTCTCTTGTAAAGATAAATGAATTCTCTCAGTTTTTATTTATCTGGGAATATCTTTATTTCATCTTTATTTTTGAAAGATAGTTTTGCTAGATATAAGACTCTTGATCTACAGTTTCTTTCAGCACTTTGGTTATTTATCCTTCTGTTTCTGGTCTCCATCTTTTCTGGTGAGAAGTCAGCTGTTAATCTTGTTGGGGTCCCTTGCATGTGACAAGTCATTTTTCTCTGATTTTGTCTCTGTATTTTATTTTATTTTATTTTTATTTTTTTCTGTATTTTATTTTTAACAAAGATATGTTAGACTGTGAATCTCTTTGTGTTTATCCTGTTTAGATTTCATTTTTACTTCTTTCTTTGTCTCAGTTTTTTTTCTTTTGGTTGTTTTCTTTCTTCTCCTAAATTTTCATTTGAATCTTCTCTTGAGTACCTGATGATTTAGTCTTCATTTCTGATATGATTTTTGTCTTTTTTTCTTCTGTTTCTTTCTCGAGTTCAATCAACTCTTATTTCACGTCTCCCTCACTCCTTCCATTTCTGTTCTTAGTTTTTGTATTTCTGATTCAAGGTATTTCTTCACAGTTACAAATGTTTATGTGAAAATACTCAATTCAGTTTGAGTGTTGTTTAAAATTTCTTTGGCATTATGGTTGATTTTGGGGGGAGAATTCTTATCAACTGAAATGCCTTAATTCATGTTTTCTGAATTTTTATAATAGTTTTGCCTGGATGTGGTCCACTTTTTCCATTCCTATGCATTTTGTGGTCAGTGCTCTTAGCTTGATAATTCTCTGTTCTGCCCTCTTGTGTGTTGCTCTTATAGTGTTGTTGATGGTGTCAGGAAGGCAAGGGGTGGCTGTGTTTTGTTTCTCTATTGTTTCCTTTGCTATTTTATTTGATTTAATATAAAGTATTTAATCTTCCTTTCTTACTTCTTTCTTTTCCTTCACTGCTATATTTCCAAGGATTACATCTTCTTCCCTTGAGCAATGCTTCTCAGAGACTTCTGCTTCTAGTTCCACCACCTACAAGCCCTGTAGCTGGTGCTATTAATTACCAAGTTCTAACCTGTGGTCAGTGTTTACTATTGGATTTTTTCTTCCTGGGGATGATTTCATCTATACTATAAGTCTTCTGCACCCCTTCAATATTTTCATGGTGTCTATTAAACTCCCCTCCCCCCACTCTCTGCACCCACAGGCTTACAGTGGTGGGTGCACAGTCAGAGTTCTGTTGGAATTTGGTTTATTTCTTAACAACAGATAACTTGAGTGCCATGATGTTCCCTATCACAGAGTATTACTAAAGCAGTGAATTATGTATAACTTTATTTGCTCCCTTTGTTGGCTTTATGCTTTATCAGAGGGTGGAGGGTGAGTGGGTAGATAAAAAATCAGCCAGTTGCCATTACTTTTTTTTCAAATTTTAACATGTCTGACATAAAAAATGTACTTACAATTGATGTAATAAGAAAGTATCATGTCACAGTCCAAGTGGTATGTTTTTTCCTTTATATGTAAGTTGTGTTTAAAAAGTGAGGCTTCAGAGATTCGTTAAAATGTAGTATATCTTAAAAAGGTGAGTCTTGCTGCTTGGAAGAGAATGGGTTGTAGGGGGCAAGTGTGGAACCTAGTTAAGAAATCTCTACAGCAATCAGGGTGAGATAAGACAGTTGTTGGTATTAGGGAAACAGCAGGTAGATAGAAGTGGACAGAAAGAAGACTTTTTTGGGGGAGGCTATGGTAAAGCCAATAGGATTTATCAATGTGAAGTGAGGGAAAGAAAGGAGTAAAAATGATTCTAAGGTTTTGAATTTGAGCAATTGATGCCATTTGCTAAGATGGGAAAGTTATATAAAGGAAGATTAGCAAAGGAACAGGTGTGGGGAGGGAAAATCAGGAGTTCTGTTTTGACCATGTGAAGTCTGAGCTATGTATGGAGCTTTCAGATGGAACTGTCGAGGAGGCTGTAGTATGTGGGAGTCTGAAGCTCAGAAGAGCAGCTTGGGCTCAAGATACCATTTCAGGATCCTCAGCATAGAGCCATAGGAAAGGATAAAATTGTCTAGAGAGTGAGCGTAGTGAGAGATAAGGTTTAGGACAGAGTCCTGAGGTGTTGCAGTAAAAAACCTTTGGGTAGAGGGTGAGAACTCAGCAAAGTGGACTGAGAAGGGGCAGTGAGAAAGTGGGAAGGCCGGGAGAATGCCATGATGTGGAAGCCAAGAAAATATATCATTTCATGGGCTCAGGGGTAAGGCTTTGTCAAAAGCTGCTAGAGGGTGAGAATGGTGGACACAGAGACACGGAGATATGTGCTCTTACAACACTATCTGTTGAAGATGGATTCCAATACTAGAAAGCACAAATAAGTTGGTAGATAGGAGGGAAAATAATATCTTGTGGGGCTCTGATTCTCTTGAGCCCTTTTCAAAGCATGTTAACATTTGTTATTGTTTTCTCTACCATATCTCTGTGGGGTGGCAGGTCAGTTATTATTATTATCATTTCACAGACGAATAAATAGAGGTTTGATGTGGCAGAAATGTTTATAGCTGTGCATGCAAAATTCATGCTCTCGCTGGCTGGACCGTATTTCTCAGTCTTTAGCTCCTGTCCTTGCAGACAGGCATGGGCAAATGACTAGTTCTTGATGTTGGAATGAGAGGGAGGTGAGATGTGTCACTTGTAGGCCAGACTATTACAAAGGGGGTGGGACTTTTCCATATTGTCTTTCCCTTCCCACTAGCATGAAGCAGAGGACTTTGCTGTCTTCATGAATGGGGGAGTTTTAGGACCCCTGAATCATTATGGGAAAGAAAGCTGCCTGCTGACCAGGAATATCTGCATTGAACTGTCCTCAGGGCAAGAAACAATCTTTTATCACCAATGACATTTTTGTGTTTTGTTACACAGCTAGTGTTATCTTAACTAATATAGTGGAGAATATTAAATGTCTTGTGCAACATCCCGTAGTAAGTTAATGGTAGAGTCATGACTAGAACCCAGATCTCTTAACTCCTTGTTACGTTTTCTTATGGTCTCCATTGCATAAGGCATCATGGGATCTGGGAACAGAGGATGCATTTTCTAGAAAACTCGAAAAGCTGGTAAGTAGATAGTTGCACCAAATGCTCATTTAAAAAATGATGTTTTAGATGTTTGAAATAAGTAAAACTAATACACCCATTCTGGGTTCCTTATATATCTGTGATTTATTGAGAAATAGTTTCTATTAGCTGCATAATATCATTTTTTTTGTGGTAAAAAACTGAACTACACTTCCAACAGTGAGACACCAACAATGTGGATAACATTTTATCCCAGATGGCTCTCTCTTTTGCCAGTTTTTATGTGGAAATCAACAGCTTGTCTGGGAGAGTGCCTAAATACCCTTTCCAGGTCAAAGTTCTCCTCCCGTGACCACACATTCATGTGTTTTTCTCTAAGAAGAGAGATGCGTTGTAAGGCTAGAATCATTCTAGACTAAAGAGTAATTAGGACTTTAAAAAAATCCCCATTCTAACAAAAGTATTCGATTTCATTATCCAGGGGCTGGTGATCCCATTCACAGATAATGATCAAGAATTTATTGCTACCAGGCTTTTGGTTAGTACTATTTTGGTTAGTACTATTTCTAGTATTTTCTTCTTAAATAATTATCAGTCATTGGAGGAAATGATGCCAAAACTTCCACAAGTGGTTTGTCATTTTTTAAAAATACTTTTCCTGTTGGCCGTTCTCTGCCCATATCGACAGTTTGCAGCTCTCTTGTACACAGCACAGAACTGTTTCTATCTTGAACCTGTTTCTAGAAAATGAATTTGGAGTTTTTCCTTTTAACTTGAAAAACCTCTCAGTGGGTTTTCCAGGGTAAATTTGGTGACCTGTGGTGCTCGTAATAGCACAGAGAATGGGTGGGTGCGTAGGGTGAGGCAGAAAAGCCAATGCAGTGCCTGGGGCAACTTCCAGAAATGTTCTTGTTCAGTACTATACAGAGACATGCTGGCTGTTCCTCCTGGACTAGTCACTCTTCTGTGGTTATAGGTTCTTCTAAGTGCAAAAGCACATCTTCTCTTTGTTGTATGAGGCAAGGTCTTCTTGCATCCGGAAGGGTCATGAGTGATGGGCAGTATGTATCACACAACACTCCCCCGCCCCCCAGGGGTGGAGGGACACTGAGGCAGAGCATATTGGGTCCTGGTATATTTGGGTGTCTGTGAGGTTAGAAGTGGTAGCATGGAGGGCAGGAGAGTTTGTTGGGACTAAAGGGATGGGTCAAGTTAGAGAGGATCCAGGAAAGTTTAGAAGGGAACTAAGACCAAAGATCAGCATTGAAGTTAACTGTACAAAACAGGTGCTCAGAGGAGGATGCTGAGTAAGAAGAGCAGAATCAAGGTCTAAGCCGTTGCTTAATTACCAACGTTAACTGTTGCCTATTGTGGGGAACAATATTTTCTTTAAAAGAACCCTTAGAGTTCCCAATTCTCTTTAAACGTTTCAAGTCTTAGTTTATTGTGTGTGTAGATATATTTCCCTATAGGGAGATGCTTTCAAGGTTCCAGTGTGAGATGCCAGAAAACACTCTCCCTGCTGCAAACAGGGCCAGAATTTGCTTGAACATCCTTGCTTCTGACTCTAGGCAGTGGGACCAGCTTGGGCAGCTGTAAAGCAAAGCACCAGGGATTTGGGAATGTGGAGCCAGCTGGTAGCTGAAGCCAAATTCTGATCAAAGGAATGCTTTCTACAGGTGAAGAAGTCCTAGGAAACTGGGGTGTAAGACTCTCTCTGCAATAGAGAGACTGTTAAAACAGGCAGGTAGTTAGATATGAGCAGAGAAAGGGGGGCACTGTCCAGGTGGAAGGAAACCACATCTCTTATAAACAGTGGGGGGTCCTTGGGCAGATAAAGAGAAGCAGGAACCTCCAGACTGACAGGAAACCACATATTTTGGGATGGTAAGTGTCCTAGAAGCAAAGAAAGGTGGGAAAAGGTGGGAATCTCCGGCATCTGAATGCAACCTTTTGCTCATTATGCTCTCATTACAATAAAATTAGCCTTGCAGAGGCAGAAATAGAGACACAGATGTAGAGAACAAACGTATGGACGCCAAGGGGGGAAAGTGGGGGGGGGGAGGGGGGAGGGGGAGGGGGTGTGGTGGGATGAACTGGGAGATTGGGATTGACATATATACACTAATATGTATAAAATAGATAACTAATCAGAATCTGCTGTATAAAAAGACAAATAAAATAAAATGCAAAAAAAAAATTAGCCTTGCAGATAAGAAGTTCCCATAAAGCACGAGCGCCATGACGCTTCCCATCAAGACTAAATCAGGACGAAAAGCCCTCCTCTCCTTGGGAAGATGGAGCTGGAATGACAATCAGGGAATACGAAGCCCAAACCCTCCCTCCCCAATGGATATTCTGCCCCTTCATTTCTACACCCCACATAACTGGCTTGCCAAAGAAACTCAGCGCAGCTACTCACCTGAGACTTCCTGCTCTCCCTTTGCGAGAGGCTATTGCTTAAATAAATCCTTGCTTCACTTTCTTGACTTCTCTGTCTCTGAATTCTTTCCGTGACAAGAGACAAGAACCTACCCTCCAGGAACATCTTTGGCGAGCAATAGCCAGGAGAATTCAGTAAGCCTCGGCCTCTGTCCTCCCTGGCACTTGAGAGGTGCTGCCTGACTTCCCGTGACCCTCGCTCTGTTTCTCCTGCGCTTTCTTGGTCCTCTCTCACTCTTACTTTCCACTCTTACTTTCGTGTCTTACTCTGCAGGAAGTGGAGAAAAAGAAACCTCCCAGGCATCTTCCAACCTCACCGCTATGTTTTCCTCTTTTCACTGTTACATCTATTCAAGGCCATGTCAGGACAAGTTTCCAGCCATTCTTACAGGCAGCTGGGGACCCGAACCGTAGGAGCTTTGCCCTCTAGGTTTGCCCTATCCACCATTTAATTAACTGTCATCACGTCCAATTGTATGGAAATATAAAATGCAGCCTTACCTAGAGAGAGTTCGAGATGGCTGCGGCCACCGCGACCCCTTCAGGAGCTCCCTCTCGCCTTGGGTGGTCTGTGTGCGGGTCCCACATGTTGGGAAGGGGCACAGTCCGAGGCCGCGCCTTCGGGGCCCATAGTGGTGGGATCGCGTCAGAGCTGCCATTCTTCCCCGCCCAGCATTTGGCCCGTCTGCTGAGCGCCCTCGCTGGCCTTGCACTGTCAGGGTGGAGTAGCAGGGGATTCATGCCAGGGCAGTGACCCGCGTTAGCAGTGCTTGCCTGCCCGGGGTCACACGATTGGCAGTGTCCTCGCAGAGTCACTGGGCCCTCTGTACCCACCAAGTGCAGACACGGTGCCGTATCCTCCCCCACCAACCCCTGGCCCCGCCAACCACTGGACGAGCGGGTGTGGGAAAGGGTAGGGGGAAGGAGGCACTGGGCGAGGGGGGCACCCCCCAGAAAAGGGAAGGAAAAAGAGAGGCTTTTTCACCAACTATTTCCCTTAATGGCCAGTGTCTGTGTTCAGAAACTTAGTACTCTCTTAGAGAAAAAAGCTGGGACCTAAACAGGTTCTGGAACCATGAAGATGTCTGCTGCAGGGAAACATACCTGGGAACACAGGGATTAATCGGTGGCCACAGAATCTATAGAGAAGGCTTCAGGAAAGTCACTCATCCTAGGTACCGCAGATGCCAGGATAGGGAGCTGGGGCCCTCAGGACTGCCCCATGGGGGCCTAGCTGACCCCCACTATGACTAGGGTCGATGGGGCCAGGAGGACAGGGATGCCGGGAACCAGCCCCGTCTTAGGGGGCCCGCATGGGACCTCCTAAATGCTAGGGCTCCTCTCTGTTACGGGAACACCCTCTCTGTGAAGGAACAATGGGAAACACCTTCTCCAGCCCCAAGGCTTACCCCTTGCGTGCATTCTGAGTCACCGGGACAAGTTTTCTCTAGATTCTTTAAAATGAAAAAAAGCTGGCTTTCTTTTGTAACACAGCCTGGTCCCAATATAAACTTGAGGACGACGAGGTGGGCCGGAAAATGGAGACCTCAACTGTAATACCATCCTACAGTTAGATGTCTTCTGCAAAAGGCAGGAAAAATGGACCGAAGTTCATTCTGTTCAGGCTTTTCTGGCCCTGAGAAAGAACCCAGAGCTGTGCAAGTCCTATGTTAGGGAACCTTGCCAGCTGGGACGCATTCAGGCTATACAAAAGCCCTTTCTAGCGGCACCCCTGGAGGAACAGCAGCCCCAGACAGACGACCCAAGCCCCAGCACTCTTTCGCCATCTTCAGCCCCTCCCCCGCCCTATAAGCCTCTTTACCCTTCCATACTGAAGTGCAGCCAGAGCTTTTTGGCCCCTTCAGGAAATAGTAGGTGGGCCTCACGGAATTACCAGAGTCCACACGCCTTTTCTTTGTCTGACCCCAACCAGTGCTGCACTCACTTAGGCTGATTCTTGGAGGACCCTAGCTGGTTCACCGAAGAATTCCAGGGACAGACTCTCTCCTTTGAACTTACCTGTAAGGACCTGTATATTGTGCTTTCCCACCACTGAGGAAAAGACCTGTATTTGGGCACAAGCTCAAACATATGCTGATGGGTTACACATTGCCCAACCTCATCATACCCTGAGTGCTTGACGGCAGTGTCTCTAAGGGATCCCATTTGGGACTATCAGCCAAGTCAGCCTGGTATTACTAGAAGGGTATCACTTTGCCTCATTGTGATGCATAATTAAACCTGTTGATTCTGATAAGGTTAAAGAGATCACCCAAGGCCAAGATGAAAATCCAGCCCTATTTCAGGCCTGATTGGTAGATGCCCTCAGAAAATATATGAATGTAGACTCAAACACTTTTGGGGGACACACTGTATTTGCAATCCACTTCATTAGCCAGTCGGCCCCTGACATTCTTCAGAGGCTTCAAAACTTGCCATCGGGCCCCAAAGCCCTCTCAACCTTCTTTTTTTCTTTTTTTTTTTTTAAGGCTAACAGATTTTTTAAAAAATTTATTTTTGGCTGTGTTGAGTCTTCGTTGCTTTCTCTAGTTGTAGTGAGCGGGGGCTACTCTTCATTGCAGTGCGTGAGCTTCTCATTGCGGTGGTTTCTCTTGTTGTGGAGCACGGGCTCTAGGTGCACGGGCTTCAGTAGTTGTGGCACGTGGGCTCAGTAGTCATGGCACACAGGCTTAGTTGCTCTGCGGCATGTGGGATCTTCCTGGACCAGGAATCAAACCCATGTCCCCTGCATTGGCAGGCGGATTCTTAACCACTGCGCCACCAGGGAAGTCCCTGAACCTGCTTATTGACATGGCCTTCAGTGTGTTTAACAATAAAGACCATGCTGAGGAGGAAAGGAAGGAACAGCGTGACTTAAGAAAGGAACAGTGGCAAGTCAGGCTTTTGGCAGCCGTCATGACAAAACCTAACCCAGCTCTTGGTCATCCCAAAAGTGCTCCCAGAAGGCCCCTGCCAGGAAAGGGATCCTGTTTTAGCTGTGGGAGCCCTGAACACTAGAACAATGAATGCTCAGGAAACAGGTCCCAGCCTATACCCAAATGCCATGCCCACTCTGCATGAGGGAATGCCCCCAGCTCCAAACGGAGCGAGGAAATTCCTCCACGCCAGTAATGGCAGTGGTTGACTGACAGGACCTGGGACCTCCCAAGGCTCCTGAGAAGACAGTCATCATCACACGGGAGGAAGCTCAGGTGATCATTGATGTGACAGGTAAGCTTGTCCAGTTTCTAGTGGACATGGGAGCCACTTACTCTGTCCTAACTTCTCAGACGGGGCCACTCGCGGAAACCTGCTCCATTGTTGGGTTAGAAGGAAGGCCAAAACTAAAACATTTCACCACCCCTCTAACTTACACCTGGGGAAAGACCCTTATAACTCACAAGTTTCTTATCATGCCTGAATGCCCCAGCCCATTATTGGGAAGGGATTTTTCTCTCAGCCTCTCAGTAAGAGTTGGGGTCAACTCTGACTCTCCCTGAAAACCAAAACCAAAGAATGTTTTTGGCTGGACTACGTATTATACAGGACACAGACAGTCCAGCCTCAAATATTCCCCTCCTAAATTAAAAAACTTATAGATCCACAGGTCTGAGATGAGGGAATCCCAGGGAAGACAAAGTGTATCACTCCTATAAATATCATTTTTTTTAAATTTAATTTTATTTATTTTTATACAGCAGGTTCTTATTAGTTATCTATTTTATACATATTAGTGTATATATGTGAATCCCAATCTCCCAATTCATCACACCACCACCACTGCCACCCACCGCTTTCCCCTCTTGGTGTCCATAGTGTCTTGGTGTTTGTTCTCTACATCTCTATCTCTATTTCTGCCCTGCAAACTGGTTCATCTGTACCATTTTTCTAGATTCCACATATATGTGTTGATATACGAGATTTGTTTTTCTCTTTCTGACTTACTTCACTCTGTATGACAGTCCCTAGATCCATCCATATCTCTACAAATGACCCAATTTCGTTCCTTTTTATGGCTGAGTAATATTCCATTGTATATATGTACCACATCTTCTTGATCCATTCGTCTGTCGATGGGCATTTGTGTTGCTTCCATGACCTGGCTATTGTAAATAGTGCTGCAATGAACACTGGGGTGTATGTGTCTTTTTGAATTATGGTTTTCTCTGGGTATATGCCCAGTAGTGGAATTGCTGGGTCATATGGTAATTCTATTTTTAGTTTTTTAAGGAACTTCCATACTGTTCTCCATAGTGACTATATCAATTTACATTCCCACCAACAGTGCAAGAGGGTTCCCTTTTCTCCACACCCTCTCCAGCATTTATTGTTTGTAGATTTTTTGATGATGGCCATTCTGACCAGTGTGAGGTGATACCTCATTGTAGTTTTGATTTTCATTTCTCTAAAAATAACAAAATAAAAGGTATTTTATTCTTTTTGTTGCAGTGGTAAATGGGAGTGTTTCTTTAATTTCCCTTTCAGATTTTTCATCATTAGTGTATAAGAATGCAAGAGATTTCTGTGCATTAATTTTGTGTCCTGCTACTTTACCAAATTCATTGATTAGCTCTAGTAGTTTTCTGGTGGCATCTTTAGGATTCTCTATGTATAGTATCATGTCATCTGCAAACAGTGACAGTTTTACTTCTTCTTTTCCAATTTGGATTCCTTTTACTTTTTTTCTTCTCTGATTGCCGTGGCTAGGACTTCCAAAACTGTGTTGAATAATAGTGGTGAGAGTGGACATCTTTGTTTTTTCCTGATCTTAGACGAAAGGCTTTCAGTTTTTCACCATTGAGAATGATGTTTGCTGTGGGTTTGTTGTATATGGCCTTTATTATGTTGAGGTAGGTCCCTCTATGCCCTCTTTCTGGAGAGTTTTTATCATAAATGGGTGTTGAATTTTGTCAAAAGCTTTTTCTTCATCTATTGAGATGATCACATGGTTTTTATTCTTCATTTTGTTAGTATGGTGTATCACACTGATTGATTTGCACATATTGAAGAATCCTTGCATCCCTGGGATAAACCCCACTTGATCATGATGTATGATCCTTTTAATGTCTTGTTGGATTCTGTCTGCTAGTCTTTTGTTGAAAATTTTTGCATCTATATTCATCAGTGATATTGGTCTGTAATTTTCTTTTTTTGTAGCATCTTTGGTTTTGGTATCAGTGTGATGGTGGCCTCGTAGAATGAGTTTGGGAGTGTTCCTTCCTCTGCAATTTTTTGGAAGAGTTTGAGAAGGATGGGTGTTAGCTCTTCTCTAAATGTTTGATAGAATTCACCAGTGAAGCCATCTAGGCCTGGACTTTTGTGTGTTGAAAGATTTTTAATCACAGTTTCAATTTCATTACTTGTGATTGGTCTGTTCATATTTTCTAATTCTTCCTGGTTCAGTCATGGAAGGTTATACGTTTGTAAGAATTTGTCCATTTCTTCCAGGTTGTCCATTTTATTGGCAGAGTTGCTTGTAGTAGTCTCTTAGGATGCTTTGTATTTCTACGTTGTCTGTTGTAACTTCTCCTTTTTCATTTCTAATTTTATTGAGTCCTCTCCCTCTTTTTCTTGATGCGTCTGGCTAAAAGTTTACCAATTTTGTTTATCTTCTCAAAGAACCAGCTTTTAGTTTTATTGATCTTTGCTATTGTTTTCTTTGTTTCTATTTCATTTATTTCTGCTCTGATCTTTATGATTTCTTTCCTTCTGCTGACTTTGGGTTTTGTTTGTTCTTCTTTCTCTAGCTCCTTTAGGTGTAAGTTTAGATTGATTATTTGAGATTTTTCCTGTTTCTTGAGGTAGGATTGTATTGCTATAAACTTCTCTCTTAGAACTGCTTTTGCTGCATCCCATAGGTTTTGGATCATCATGTTTTTGTTGTCATGTGTCTCTAGGTATTTTTTGATTTGCTCTTTGATTTCTTCAGTGATCTCTTGGTTATTTAGTAATGTATTGTTTAGCCTCCACGTGTTTGTGTTTTTTATGTTTTTTTCCCTGTAATTGATTTCTGATCTCATAGCGTTGTGGTTGGAAAAGGTGCTTGATATGATTTCAGTTTTCTTCAATTTACTGAAGCTTGATTTGTGACCCAAGATGTGATCTATCCTGGAGAATGTTCCATGTGCACTTGAGAAGTAAGTGTAATCTGCTGTTTTTGGATGGAATGAACTATAAATATCAATTAAATCTATCTGGTCTATGTGTCATTTAAAGCCTGTTTCCTTATTAATTTTCTGTCTGGATGATCTGTCCATTGGTGTAAGTGAGGTATTAAGGTCCCCCAGTATTACTGTGTTTCTGTTGATTTCCTCTTTTATAGCTTTTAGCATTTGCCTTATGTATTGAGGTGCTCCTGTGTTGGGTGCATATATATTTATAATTGTTATATCTGCTTCTTTGATTGATCCCTTGATCATTATGCAGTGTCCTTTCTTGTAACAGTCTTTATTTTAAAGTCTATTTTATCTGATATGAGTATTGCTACTCCAGCTTTCTTTTGATTTCCATTTGCATGGAATATCTTTTTCCATCCCCTCACTTTCAGTCTGTATGTGTCCCTAGGTCTGAAGTGGGTGTCTTGTAGACAGCATATATATGGGTCTTGTTTTTGTATCCATTCAGCAAGCCTGTGTCTTTTGGTGGGAGCATTTAATCCATTCACATTTAAGGTAATTATCGATATGTATGTTCCTATTATCATTTTCTTAATTATTTTGGGTTTGTTTTTGTAGGTCCTTTTGTTCTCTTGTGTTTCCCATGTAGAGAAGTTCCTTTAGCATTTGTTGTAGAGCTGGTTTGGTGGTGCTGCATTCTCTTAGCTTTTGCTTGTCTGTAAAGCTTTTGATTTCTCCATCGAATCTGAATGAGATCCTTGTCGGTCAGAGTAATCTTGGTTGTAGGTTCTTCCCTTTCATGACTTTAAATATATGGTGCCACTCCCTCTGTCTTGTAGAGTTTCTGCTGAGAAATCACCTGTTAACCCTATCAGAGTTCGCTTGTATGTTGTCATTTTTTCCTTGTTTCTTTTAATAATTTTTCTTTGTCTTTATTTTTTGTCAGTTTGATTATTATGTGTCTCGGTGTGTTTCTCCTTGGCTTTATCCTGCCTGGGACTCTCTGTGCTTCCTGAACTTGGGTGGCTATTTCCTTTCCCCTGTTAGGGAAGTTTTCGACTATAATCTCTTCAAATATTTTCTCTGGTCCTTTCTCTCTTCTCCTTCTGGGACCCCTATAATGAGAATGTTGGTGCATTTAGTATTGTCCCAGGGGTCTCTTAGGCTGTCTTCATTTCTTTTCATTCTTTTTTTTTTTTTTTTTTTTAAGGATTTTCTTATTTATTTATTTATTTATTTATTTATTTTTGGCTGTGTTGGGTCTTCGGTTCATGCGAGGGCTTTCTCCAGTTGCGGCAAGCGGGGGCCACTCTTCATCGCGGTGCGGGGACCGCTCTTCATCGCGGTGCGCGGGCCTTTCTCTATCGCGGCCCCTCCCGTCGCGGGGCACAGGCTCCAGACGCGCAGGCTCAGCAATTGTGGCTCACGGGCCCAGCTGCTCCGTGGCATGTGGGATCTTCCCAGACCAGGGCTCGAACCCGTGTCCCCTGCATTAGCAGGCAGATTCTCAACCACTGCGCCACCAGGGAAGCCCCTCTTTTCATTCTTTTATCTTTATTCTATTCCACGACAGTGAATTCTACCATTCTGTCTTCCAGGTCACTTATCCGTTCTTCTGCCTCAGTTATTCTGCTATTGATTCCTTCTACTGTAGTTTTCATTTCAGTTATTGTATTGTTCATCTCTGTTTGTTTGTTCTTTAATTCTTCTAGATCTTTGTTAAACATTTCTTCCATCTTCTCGATCTTTGCCTCCATTCTTTTCCAAGGTCCTGGATCATCCTCATTATTATTATTCTGAATTCTTTTTCTAGAAGGCTGCTTATCTCCACTTCATTTTGTTGTTTTTCTGGTGTTTTATCTTGTTCCTTCATCTGGTACATAGTCCTCTGCCTTTTCATTTTGTCTATCTTTCTGTGAATGTGGTTTTCACTCCACAGGCTGCAGGACTGTAGTTCTTCATGCTTCTGCTCTCTGCCCTCTGGTGGATGAGGCTATCTAAGAGTCTTGTGCAAGCTTCCTGATGGGAGAGACTGGTTGTGGGTAGAGCTGGGTGTTGCTCTGGTGGGCAGAGCTCAGTAAAACTTTAATCTGCTTGTCTGCTGATGGGTGGGGCTGAGTTCCCTCCCTGTTGTTTGTTTTGCCTGAAGTGACCCAGCACTGGTGGCTACAGGCTCTTTGGTGGAGTTAATGGCCGACTCTGGGAGGGCTCATGCCAAGGAGTACTTCCCAGAACTTCTGCTGCCAGTGCCCTTGTCCCTGCGGTGAGTCACAGCCACCCCCCACCTCTGCAGGAGACCCTCTATCACTAGCAGGTAGGTCTGGTTCAGTCTCCTATGGGGTCACTGCTCCTTCCCCCTGGGTCCTGATGTGCACACTACTTTGTGTGTGCCCTCCAAGAGTGGAGTCTGTTTCCCCCAGTCCTGTCAAAGCCTTGCAATCAAATTCTGCTAGCCTTCAAAGTCTGAGTCTCTGGGAATTCCTCCTCCTGTTGCCAGTTTGGGAAGCCTGATGTGGGGCTTAGAACCTTCACTCCAGTGGGTCGACTTCTGTGGTATAATTGTTCTCCAGTTTGTGAGTCACCCACCCAGTGGTTATGGGATTTGATATTATTGTGATTGCACCTCTCTTACTATCTCATTGTGGTTTCTCCTTTGTCTTTGGGTGTGGGGTATCTTTTTTTGTGAGTTCCAGTGTCTTCTCGATGACTGTTCAGCAGTTAGTTGTGATTCTGGTGTTCTTGCAAGAGGGACTGAGTGCACGTCCTTCTACTCCACCATCCTGAACCAATCTCCCTTAAAGGATACTTTAAACAGCACCATCACAAATACAAGGTCCAAATCCCTTGCCTTTGGGCTCCTCGAGCTCCCTGCTTTTTTGGCTGCTTCTCCGCTGCCTCTGGATGTGATGGTTAAGTTCCTCTTGGATCCTGGACCCCAGCTCCACAGGTTTTCCTTCTATAAAAATCATCTTATAGGAGGCTAATAATTTCCCTTCCAGGCGTCAATACCCCCTCTTTCCAGTAAACTCTTCATTTCTCTGTTCTTTTGCTTCTCCTGAAGTCATGTCTCCTTTAACCACACCCACACTAACGGTCCTCCTGGTTGTTCACATTGTTACAGCTCCAGCTTACAGACATCCACTATCCAACACCATGAACACCAATGCTAAAGTTACTGACTCATATGACTGTTGGATCTGCCCCTGCAGCCATGCCTCCCCAGCGGACCTAAGTCTTTCAGGACTCCCCGCCTCCTTGGGGGACATGATGGGGTTAACAGCAAAACGTGAGTATATTCAGGTATACTCCAATTTCTGCCTGTTAGATCTGCTGTATCAAAACCTGAGGTGCCAAGGGAAAAAAACCCCATGACTTCAAAAACAAAAACAAAAACAAAACAAAACAAAAAACCCCCAGAACTCCAACTTCAGATGATACTACGCCTGGGATTTCAACCCATCCCACTTGAAGAGGGGGACCATCAACACCCACTGGAGAAGGTTGCCGCTTTCTTGTACCTCCCACTCTCCATCTCCACCACCGTAAACAACCCCAAGACCCCTATCTCTGACAGGTAGCAAGGAGATCTGGACCCACTGGTAGGGACAATGTCCATGCTCAGCTTGAAGCAGTTACAGCAGATGGACTGTTGACCCTTTGCCCCTTAGAAGATTTTAAGGGTCCAGACTTCTTGAGGTTGGGGGGAATGTTAAAGGAGGCAGGTAGTTAGATATGAGCAGAGAAAGGGGGGTACCGGCCAGATGGCAGGAAACCACGCCTCTTGTAAACAGCAGGTGTCCTTGGGCAGACAAAGAAAAGCAGGAACCTCTAGACTGACAGGAAACTACACTTTTTGGGTTGATAAGTGTCCTGGAGGAAGACAAAGAAAGGTGGGAAAAGGCGGGAATATCCGGCATCTGAATGTAACTTTTTGCTCATTATGCTCTCATTAAATAAAATTAGCCTCACAGGTAAGAAGTTCCCATCATGCACCAATGCCATGACACTTCACATCAAGACTAAATAAGGACAAAAATCCCTCTTTCCCTCAGGAAGGTGGAGCTGGGATGAAAATCAGGGAATAGGATCCCAAACCCTCCCTCCCTGATGAATATTCTGCCCATTCATTTCTACACCCCACATAACTGGTTTGCCAAAGAAACTCAGCACAGCTACTCACCTGAGACTGCCTGCTCTCCCCTTGAGTGTAGTATTGCTTAAATCTTCACTTTACTTTCTTGGCCTCCCCATCTCATCTCTGAATTCTTTTTTTTTTTTTTAATTTATTTATTTTTATGGCTGTGTTGGGTCTTCGTTTCTGTGCGAGGGCTTTCTCTAGTTGTGGCAAGCGGGGGCCACTCTTCATCGCGGTGCGTGGGCCTCTCACTATCGTGGCCTCTCTTGTTGCAGAGCACAGGCTCCAGACATGCAGGCTCAGTAATTGTGGCTCACGGGCCCAGTTGCTCCGCGGCATGTGGGATCTTCCCAGACCCGGGCTCGAACCCGTGTCCCCTGCATTCGCAGGCAGACTCTCAACCACTGCGCCACCAGGGAAGCCCTCATCTCTGAATTCTTTCTGCCCCGAGACAAGAACCTCCCCTCTGGGAACAAGACTACAACGTGCTAGGTTAGGGAACACAAGAGATTTTGAGATTAAGATTTGAGAGTGTTTTGCTGGGGGTGGTGTTTAGGGCAGGAAATGTAATTAAAAGAGCATAGTCTTAATCAGTTTAAGTCTCTTATATGGCTATCCAGAGAGAAAAATTTTGTCTTATTTAACTAAAGAAAAAAAATCAAATCCTCTATCAGTTTCTCCCAGATTTTTGCCTAAAAAAATTCATTAACCGGTAGTACCTGACACAGCAGCCCAGAGCAAAAGTAGAGGCTCACTTCCAAGATGATGGTACTGATGGTACCCACAGGTTGGGCACATAGACCAAGGGGGCGTGGGGGGATGGCACATGTATGGATTTCTAAAGAGAGTTTCTAAGAAAAGAAAGGAAGAAAGACAATAGGAAACTGTTGGTGGTATCAAATACAAGTGCGCCTCAGGGAACTTTGGGAAGTTTGTGTTCATCACCACCCTTCCCCTCCCTTGGTTTTTGAAACTATTTACAGTCAAGTTTAATTTTACTAGAATTTAGGTTATTGCGGAAAAAAAAAAGAGGTTAGTTGTATAGGGCTCTGATTTTCCTTTTTTGCGTGAACACTATTCATACAAACAACATAAATAAACTGGATTTAAACATTAGATCTGTGGGAGCGATTTTGGAAGAGCTACATGTTGACTTTCTAGGGTATTTTTTCACCTCAAAATGATACTTCAGTGATATTTCTAGCATTCCTAAGTGAATGCTGTTCTCCTCAAAAGTATCCTTTATTCTTTGTTTGCATTTTTATATTTTCTTTAGTAAGTGCAAAAGTCATAGTCCCAGAAGTGAACAAAATTAGGCTAAGTCTGAAAGAAAGTGTTTAGGAAAAGAAGAAATCTAATAAAAAAGAAAATTATGGTCTCATCAGTTTTTTCCTCCTTCAGATTGTTGACGTCAGGGCTTGAGTTGTGCGGTGTCACTCCACCCTCCTGTTAATTACAGGCCACGCCTAAGGAAAATTTTGTTGACTTATTAAAGTTTTCTAGGCCCAAATATATATTAAACCTGTATCACCAGTGATGACAAGTCTAGCAAACATTCAGATTTTTTTTTCTCTCATCCTCTCCTGACATTTTGTTTGGAAAACTGGAGTATTGTACAATGTGAAGTTTATCTACAAGTAATCACTTGCTCCTGCTCAGGCCTCTGAACACATTGAAAGCTGAGGAATCCTAGCTCATGGCAATGGTTTGGGCCTGCTGTTTTCTTTTGTTTAGAAAATACTGTCTGGGGAACAATTAATAGCGTATTTTTAAAGCATACACAGCAGAAGTATTTGGGTGTCTATGAAACTTCTGGTCCATAATCCATCAGATTCATATAGAAACTACATCTTTCTTTTAATCCATCAGATCCAGAGTTTAGTTTGGGTTTGCACAGAAAAAGTATAGAATGTATAGACAGAGAATGCATATGTTTTATTAACAGCAGCTTCTATTTTCTCTCTTTGTCTTCATGAATTAATGTATGGATATTAGGAACTTCTGATAGTAAATGATCTCCCTAATGAATCCTTCATTTAAGGATGTAGTGAACTGAGTTTTTGTTACTCAGAATGCTGTTTTTTTTAAAAAAATATTCAATGTAATTTTGATGCATAGAATTCTTTGCATATGTGAAATGAATTATTATGATTCTACCACAAATGCTGAATGATTGGTAGAATTATAAAGATTGCCTTCTTTAGAATGCATTTACCTTCTTTAGAGCTAGTGAAATTTGATTTGGAAATAGATTAATATGAGAAGGACAGATATGTTCCATTGAAACAAGTTATGGATGTCTGTAAAATTGCTTAGAACAATGTGGTTGCTAAGTGTCATATTAATTTTTGTTAGCTATCCTTCACAACATCCTTGAGAAATGGCTGCATTACTGTTTCTTATACTTTTAAGTGTTAGACTGTTTTATCAAGTTTACCAAGACTGATAGTGCAAGTAAGAGAGAAAAAAATTACTCCTAATATAAATAAGTGAATAAATAAGCAAATAAGTAAAAAAGTGAATGAATAAATGAATGAATGAATACATAAATAGAAGGCATGCTGAGAATGACCTCTTCAGATAATTCTTATGGTGACTCAACTCTCATACTGTGAAAGAGATGGAGCTATAATTTGGCACAAAATAGCTGTTTGAACTTGAAGAAGAATAAATGTGTTCTCTTTGAGCCTCAATAAGACAATACTATGTCTAGCTCTACCAAATGGTTTACAAACACTGTATTATTTCTTTTTCCTGTTACTCAGACAGTGTGCTCTACTTCAATGAACATTAGATTCCTAATAAGGCGACTTGGACTTGAATCACAATTTTACAATATTATTAGCAGGGCTGTAGTAAATCACCTCATTTTTCTAAGACTCAGCTTTTTTTTTTTTTTTTTGTATATAAATTTATTTATTTATTTATTTTTGGCTGTGTTGAGTCTTCATTGCCACACACGGGCTTTCTCTGGTTGGGCCAGCGGGGGCTACTCTTCATTGCAGTGCACGAGCTTCTCATTGCGGTGGCTTCTCTTGTTGTGGGGCACGGGCTCTAGGTGCATGGGCTTCAGTAGTTGTGGCACGTGGGCTCAGTAGTCATGGCACACACACTTAGTTGCTCCGTGGCATGTGGGATCTTCCCGGACCAGGGCTTGAATGCATGTCCCCTACATTGGCAGGTGGATTCCTAACCACTGCACCACCAGGGAAGTCCTAAGACTCAGCTTTCTTATTTATAAAATGGAGATGATAGTAATCCCCATAAGGATAGTTTTGATAATCAAGCCTGATAATAGTTATTAAGGAGTAATGAACTATTAAGGTGCAAAGAACTATAGGAACAGGAGGAATTTTCAGGTGTTGTAACCATCACTTTTTTCACACAGACAAAATGTGAAGGTATCAGATTAAGTGGGTATTAAGTCCATTATTTTATTCTATTTTTAAAATTACTTATTTATTTATTTATATTTTTGAATTGAAGTATAGTTGATTTACAATGTTGTGTTAGTTTCAGGTGTACAGCCAAGTGATTATATATATATATATATATATATATATATATATATATATATATATATTCTTTTCCAGATTCTTTTCCATTATAGGTTATTACAAGGTATTGAATATAGTTCCCTGTGCCATATAGTAGGTCCTTGTTGTTTATCTATTTTATATATGTTAGTGTGTATCTGTTAATCCCAACCTAATTTATCCCTCTGCCCCCCATTTCCTCTTTGGTAACCATAGGTTTGTTTTCTATGTCTATGAGTCTATTTTATTATTGTCACAGATTTGGAGGTGATAGAAACCTTGTAACGTGTGTCACTGTGTTTACGCTGAAATCATTTCTCTTAATAACTTGCTAAACTTATCTAAGCAAATAATGAGAATGAGAAATTAATTATGTTATAGAAATAATAATAAGTAAAATATTAGTGGATCAGTTTGAATCCAGTTCTCCCCCTTGAGGTTAAAAATCAGCAAAGAGAATCCTTTGTGAGATTATAAGGAAAGAGTAAGGAATAATTGCCTTCAGTATTCAAGTGTTTCTACTACACAACTTTGAAATCCTGATGTGGAGCCTCAAAAAACGGCAATGTTTGGGAAGGAGGTGACATACATGACTTGACAGCTTCTTATTTGGGTGGCCAACATGTCTGCACTGAGACATACCTGTGTAAATACCTGAAGCATTTACTCAGCCATGGAAGAGAAGTTGGAGGCTGTTTTAACTGCTGGATGGGAAAGTAAAAAGCCCACTGGTTCCTTCTACTTAAGTCAACTATTGCTACGCCTAAGTGACATAAAGCCAAAATGATAAACACCAATTTAAAAAAAGTTAAAGCTGCAATGAACTAACGAAGTGGATAAATCCTCAACTCTCTCCAACTGAGTCCATTGCAGAACTCACGATCAAGCTACTGTTTCCCAAACAAGTAGAAACCACTGAGCACCTCCCTCATCAAACTACCCTGGGCCTCGGTCTGCAAATTCCAAGTTTCAGATACCACTCCTCTTTCGTTTCAATAAACAAATCCTTCTGCAGCAGTGGGCCAGGAGGGGAGAGATGGCTCGCTGTCAAACCCAAAGGGGACACTAGCCCTGCCTGCGGAGTGAACTGGGTCGGGGTGTGGCAAGGAGGGCTCAGCTGAGAGTCCCAGGATCTGGCTCAGAAACACTGAGACCATTGTCTTTAGAGGCAACAAAAAGGGTTGTTGAAAAAACCAAACTTTAATAGAAAGCCAAAAATCTGTGCTTGTCATTTTGTGTTTATTTGGCATTCAAGAATGGCAGTCATTCTCAGCTCTTGCTGCTGTTTATATTTAAAGGAAGGCCCATAGCCATGGAATGGGAGCCAGCTTTCAATACCTCACTCTGAAAAAAACAAAAACAAAAAACCCTCTATCATTTCTACTCGTATGTCCTTTGAGTTCCTGTTGAAACTTCGTGGCTGGTGAGTGACAGGTCAGCAGGCTCCTTACCTGCTAACCATTCTGGGCCATTCTTTCATAACGAGATACACATTTGTGTTAACTTGGAGGAGGGGGACAACATTCCTTTGCCATTGGGTCAGATTTTCCTGTGCATGCGCACTCTCTCTCTCTCTCTTTTTTTTTGTTGTTCTAGTTGGGCAGTTCCTGTCAAATCACAGGAGGAAGGGGTGTGTAATCACTGTGCAGTTTACTTCAGCTTCTTGGTTAACAGTGACATTGGGTCCCCGGTTTATGGGAAGCCAAGCTAACCTAATCTCGAACGTTAGAGGAAACGGCTGCAATTCTGTAACCTTTACCCTAACTGCTTGACTGAGTGAGGACTGGAAGGGAGAGTGAGGGGGCGGGGCTGGTAACTTGCCAGTAGGCAAGGGACGCCACCTGTTAATTGGTGTCTGCAGAACAGACCCATTTTTCTATGGTGATCAGTTGAAGAATATCGTCATTTGTTGAAATGAACCAGTGCCCTTGACTTCTTAGAAGAGGTGAAGGGAATTGATCACAGTAAGTTCTCGGAATGTAAAAAATTAAGATAAACTGCCAGAACTGATGTGTTTTTCATAATGCTTTTCATTCATATTACTATAAATTACTATATGATTATATTTTATAATATGACTCTATTTGATCACACAATAAATCTGTAAAGAAATGAAAATAGGCATCCGTACCCTCAATGAGAATTTGGTTGGGAATGAGACGGTAAGTGACCTGCATAGGATCAAATACCCCAGCCTACCATCCCGTTCTCTTGATTCCCAGAGCCACGTTATTTTTCAGTGTATCACCTGACTTCATGAAATGTTGACAGATAGCCAAAACATAGTGATTCAACAGTTGGAATACAATAGAATGATTACATGTCATCCCGAGAAAGATCTGTAAGGTAGATCCTGGTTCTTCAACTCACCCAGTTCTGACCTAGGAAAAGAACAAATGCTGGGAGAATCATCGCTTCTTCCTGTGGATCCGAGCAATGACACAGGCTGCATTCCTCTCTATCTGCCCCCTCGTCCCTCTTTGTTTTTGGCCTTTAAGACTGATTTTCACTTGACTTCAGTGAAGTGTTTTGCTTAATTCTGTTTTGAATTAACTTCGGGTAAAGTCTGTCTTATCCGTGAAACCTTAATTTCAAAGGAGTTACTTTTCCTTAAGCCACTGTTTTGTAGGTGACAGCCAAACCCAAATGTTATCTCCTTCCATCCATATTAAAAATGTTCACGGTGGTAATGAGTCATCTCATTCAAAAGTGGTTGTTGGAATTCCTGGCCCAGGTAGCTCACTCAAAATCCTTTCTTAACCGAATTTCTGAAGACTCAGTGAAAGCTGGTGAACAGAGAGTAACTATAGAATCCTATGAAATCCCAATTAGCCAACAAGGTGTCTGAAGTATAACTATTTTGTGAATAACGTGGACCTGCTTTGGGCCATGAAAAGTCTGGTGGCTTCTCACACTTCAAGGGAGTTAGTTATTCAGCAAATACTTGTAGATGGCAAACAGCATGACTGGAAATGTTTCTCTTTGGAATTTTATTTTATTTTCCCGAACATCTTTACAAATGGATATTTTGTGGGATGTTAAGTATAAATATTTAAGAGACTCAGTGAAATGCTGGTTCTGAGCACTTCCGGCTTCCAACCTTTTGTTTGTTTTCCAGTGAGAATGTACAGTAATCCATTTCAAACTCTGGTTTTCGTGGATTTAGACCAGGCTCCCCTGGAGGTAGGAATACCAGGGCAAGAATTAACCAGATTGTAATCTTTGTGCCTGGCAGTCTGACGTCACTTGTAGACTCTGCCAAACTTCCTTTGGAAGCAGATGTTCCTAGAGGGGGAATGTTAATCACTTATCCTCTTATGTTTGTTCAGTAAGTGCTGATTCGTGGGAAATTCAAGGATTTAGGTTATGGTTACAAATAATTCACAAGGGATATACATTTTCAGAGAGAATAAACATGATTATTCCAACACATTTTTTCCTCTTTCCTGGCATTTCTCATGTTTTAATTCAAGCTTTCCCATCGCCTTCCAGTCAGGGAGGACTTGTCATATACTGTCCTTCCCCAGTGCAATAGCTCCCATGTCAATCTGTGGGTAATTTACAGATCTTAGTAATATTTTCTAATCGCCAGTCTAACATTGAAATATAAACTTCAAGCCCTCCTCCTTGTATTTGTAAATGCTCTCTTTTAGCCAAAAAGAGTGGAATTAAAACAAAAAACCCCAAAAGAGTCAGATCTGTTGATGATTTACAAACAAGGAAAACAGTGGGTCCCACCCATGTCAGCACTGTGATAACAGTGGCCTTTGGTTGCTATAATGAATGGGTATGTATTGATACATGTATTAGGAGAATATTGCCACTGATACAAAAATATCAAGATTTTTAATATATATTTTTTGCATTCAAAGAATACACACTATTTGGAACATAAAGCTAAGTAAAACTGATATAAGACTGATTTATACTTATATAAGTCTACAGCCCCAGATTTCTTTATTGGCAATTGCTATTTAACTGAATGAGTAATCGACTACGGTAAGGATGAAAGTTCAGTCAGAGGTGAACTTGAGGCAACTGCTGAAGCATCTCTCCCAGGAAGTGGTGGGGACCTTTCATGTAATTTGTGGTGTGTTCTATAGTTTCTTTGGGTCACCAGAATTTGCTTATTATGTATTTCAAACTTTCAATTATTTAGAGAATTAAAAAGAAAATATGTTAGAACAAGTTTCTTCCGGAAATTGTGCGATAGGGACATTCTATAATGATATACAAATCCTACTATATGTTAGTAGCTATTCCAGAAATATCCGGGTGGTACTTTTTATTATTATTATTATTTTTTAATTGAACTACAGTTGATTTATAATGTTGTGTTAGTTTCTGGCGTACAGCAAAATGATTCAGTTACACGTATGAGGTGGTGCTTTTTAAACGGAGAACACAAACTTTTACAGAATGTATTTGATTCAATAAATGGAAAAATCTCTAAGAGGCAGGTTGCAGGTTTCCTCTGTAGAGTCCAAGCTTATATGGTTATTTCCAGAGTCCGTTCCAACACCCCATTGAGATTACAGTGGAGAGAAAGGATAGAACAAAGAAATGGCGAAAACAGGGCTATCTTAGGCCCCTCCCTCTGATCTCATGTCTAAAGAATTTGATTCTTCTCTTAGATGAACTGAAAAATGTCCTCTCTTCAAAGAAATGGGAGGGCAAGTTAATGACCTGGTCAAAATTTCTGAGGTAGCCTCAAGAATATGTGGATTCACAAAGTCAATCACTGCCTTAAAAAAAAAAAAAGCAGCTCACTATCAACTATGCCAAAATTCAACTTGATTTTTGCAGATTCTCCTTAGCATCTAGATGTTTGAACAAGTCTTATCCATAGGTCATCTCATTTCAGAAACCCCCAAAGTGAACAAACCCACGGATGTTCTCATTTTAGTGAATTCTGCAGCTAATATCATCCTGGAGGGTCATCAGAATGTAGTCCTGCTAAACATTAAACTTTTGACTAGAAAGGTACATTCATGGTAGAATAAGCATTTTCTGTACTCTAAATGTCCCACTGTAGGAGAATATCTTACTTGCTTTATGATGCAGAATTCACCCGAGACTTATTCCTGCCTGATGCTGGAGTGTCTCTTTGCTTGCTTTCTTGGGCGATCAGTCTCTCTGATTTGACTGGGACTGAGGCATTTCTCAGGACTCTTGGCTTTCAGTGCAAAACTGGGTCAGTCTCAGGCAAACTGCTGACTCACTTTCTGAGAGGAGTCCTGGCTCTGTTATCAGGTCTTTTGCAGCCAGGAGATCAGCATACAAATCAGTGTCTCCACAGCTCCCAACGAGCATCACTTCCATCTGGCTGTGGGGTACAGGCGTGCCCCGCAACTTCCTACTTCCGGTGCTTACCAGAGTCTATTCCAGATAGACTTTCACCTCTTCCAAAGCTTCCATTAAAAGTCCTGGCTGTGACTACTGATATTTAGGAGAGTAGCCTGAGGAATGGTGTGTCTTCCTTATTTTTCAATATCTTCTATATTTATTGCTCAACTACTTTGTACGAGGCATTGGGTTCGGTGATGTTCTACATGAATGCGGACCCTGCTCACCACCAGCGTGGAGTCTGGTAAGACAAGTAACCAAGCAATTATTTACAAAGCTTAATCCTTTCATCAGGCCAGGCCAGGATGAGGCTACAGTGTTGGAATAAATTCTGTTAGTTTTATACTACTCACCATCACAGATGTGCAATTTAGCTTTATGCTAAGTAGTAATATGAAAAACAACTTTGCCTTTAAAAATTTGTTTTTAAAGGTTATACTCCATTTACAGTTATTACAAAACATTGTGTTGCACAGTATACCTTGTAGCCTATTTTTTCCCAAAAGTCTGTACCTCCCACACCCCCATATTGCCCTCCCCCAACTCCCCACTGGTAACCACTAGTTTGTTCTCTATGTCTGCGAGTCTGCTTCTTTTTTGTTATATTCACTAGTTTGTTGTATTTTTTAGGTTTCACATATAAGTGATATCATACAGTATTTGTCTTTGACTTATCTCTCTTGGCATAATGCCAAGTCCATCTATGTTGCTGCCAGTGGCAAAATTTCATTCTTTTTTATGGCTGAGTAGTATTCCATTGTATATATATAGATGTATACCACATCTTTATTCATTCATCTGTTGATGGACACTCAGATTGCTTCTATATCTTGGCAACTGTAAATAGTACTGCTATGAACTTTGGGGTGCATGTATCTTTTCGAATTAATGTTTTTGGTTTTTTTCAGCTATATGCCCAGGAGTGGAATTGCTGGGTCATATGGTAGTTCTAGTTTTTTAAGGAACCTCCTTAATGTTTTCTATAGTGGTTGCACCAGTTTACATTCCCACCAACAGTGTATGAGGGTTCCCTTTTCTCCACCTCCTGACTTTGTGCTTTTTTAGAAAAATAAAAAAATGGAAGACTGTCCCTTACACCACTCAATGTTTACAGTACGTACAGAGACCCTCACAATGGCTGGAAAAACATGTCTTTGCCGTTGAACAAGTATGCTCATTTGTAGTTGACAGTGAGAACTAGGAAGTTATGTTTTACATGCGGTTTTCAGTATCTTTTCTTAGCTTTGGTTTAGGTTTTCTGGTAAAATTATACTCTTCTTATTATCCTGTTAAAATATTTGAATCCTTCTACAACAAAGAGGCTTCTCGGATCTCTTTGCATTACTCTTTTCTCATACACTAACTCCCCAAAGCCAGCATTTTTAAAAGGACTATAAAGGATTTTGTTTTTCAGAGGACCATTGTTCCCAAGTTGGCTACAAACCCAGAAAAGGTTCTTGCCCTAAGCTGCTCCAGTGTTCGACAACCAGACCGGCCCCATTACTCCTGACATTACTACACTGACTATGCCAGTGAAGTCTTAGGGGAATGTTTTGGGCTGTGCTGGTTCTTGGTGTATATCACAGTCTTGCTTCAGGATCTGATGTCTTAGAAAAAAATTTGATACTGAAAATCTCTTTTCACCTTTCCATTGCCTCCCAGTTCTCCTTTACTAGCTCAGATAATGTTTAGAACAAAAAATTCGCAAACTTTAATATGTGTTGCTAGTGCAACCAGAAGACAGCAGTAGGACTTAAACCAAAGCCAAGGAATTGAGCACAACTCCTTTGATGAATCTTAGTCTTGGCCAATGACTGATCTAGCAGGGGTGAGGTGAAGTCTTCATAGAACTGGATAGAGGGAGAAGCCTAATTTCAGAAACTCCTCCGAAAAGTGCACGATCTTCTCAGATGTGGGAAATTTCTTGTGTTTTCCCTCTGTTTCTTGTTTGATGGCATGCCCAGTCTTCTTCCCATCTCAGCCTTGTCTGCAGATTCTTTCAGAACAAAGGTAGCTCCCTAGGTTATTCTTCTGGATGACCAAGAGCTCCTCAAATGGATATTGTGAGGATTAAATGTAAATAAAGCAGTTTTTTCTAAAGTTGTAAAGGATTACACAAATGTTAGTTATTTTTTCCCAGTATTTGGAATTTGGGGGAGAAAAGAAAGAAGAAAGAAGAAGAAGAGGAAGAGAAGAAAGGCGAGGGTGTATGGATTTTTTATGTTGATTACAACAAGGCTTTCCATGAGCAGCAGAATAGTATCTCATTAAAAAAAACCCTGCAACCCCAAAGGCAGGAAGAGGTGAAGTATTTGGCGTCAATTGCTTGATCCTCAATGGGTGGTCCATGCTTCATGCTGCAAATACTGACTTGTCAGTCTTTCTCCTTAGAACAGACTAACCTCATGTTGCTTTAGGAAATTCACTGAAACAAAGGAACAAAATACACAAGATATAGTGTTTTTAAAAAGATTTTTTAATGAAGAAATAATTCCATTCCAAAATATAGACACACAATTAAATAGTTTAATCACTTCAAAATATAACATGTCCCCAGGAGGTTCCAACACACACACATACACACAAAACAATACTTAACAGCAATACAAAAAACCCATACAATAGTAGTTTTGTTACATACCAATGAATGTTGTGAAATCTTTAGTGTCTCTGAATTGGTTATTTCAAATGGTGTCAAATTACAGTAGTCACAATTAAAAATGTCTTATAGTTAATTAACTTCAGGATGTGATACTTCTGATTTCTTCCCCCCCTCTTTTTGGTTCAAAGGTAAAAATGCCCTTTCTTCTGAGGACACGGTGGAGTTCTTGTTTGTGTCTCCTTGTGCGGAATTGAACCAAGGTGATTGCAGCAACCAAAGGCTGCCGGGATTTACAACGTCTACCTACAGTTAACAGCCAAGAACTAATAAGGGTGGACAAAGATGATCAAAATAAAAGCAGACATCAGTGCTAAATTATGATGCAACAGTCTGGCTCATGCATATAAGAAAATACACAGTATATCACAACAAAGGCCACACTCTTATGTAGTTCAGTTCACATTACTACTTACAAATGAACCTTCCCTGCCTTATAGTAGATCACTCGAGAATCCATTTTTCACAATCTCCAGCACATCTCCCTCTGACCAACTAAATTTACCCCGACTTCCATCCTGACCAACCACAACTGATTCCTGAATCCCCTACAGTAGATTTCACCCTCCTCCCTCCCTCCATTACATGGCCCCGTGGGGGAGGGTTGGCTGTGTTAGACCAGTGCTCATTAATAGGCCAACATCTCTAATGGAGGTGGATGTGCAATTCATCGTGGAACAAGAAAGAAACAACCCCCGCCAGACGGAATTGGATCTAATGGACAGGACGGGTGGCACCTGCTGGGTTTGCACTTAGAACAGGCCCCAAAAGTAGATTTGGAGAGCCAAGGAAAGAAACCCACCGCAAACCACAAAAACCCAGAATAACACACGCCATTTTGTCTTGGCTACAGGACAGGGGTGCTTGAGTCTGGTCTCAGTGCTGACGTGGAGCTAAGAGAAAGAAAAGGTGGCTGGTTAGTCAGGAATTGGTCATTGGCAGCAGTTTCCAGAGTCCTTGCAATGGCTTTGTACGATGGTTTCGACAACCGTGTGATGGAGTTGGCAATGAATGCTATGACGGGGGAAGGTTATTGGCAGAACAGTTCAAACCTTAGACAAACGTTTTGATGTAGAAACACAAAATGACAACACCTGTCAGCTCGGTCCAGTTGGTGGCCGAATGCCACCTGCAGGGTCAGGGTTCTGAGTTCGAGAACTGCCGGGCTATGATTGAGAGCTGACAGCCATGTAGGTAGCTGGGATGTAGTGGTTTTAAGTACTGAGTATGAGGCACCAGTGGCCACCTGCTCCATCTAGAGAGGCACGGGTTCACAGAGGATGGGCAGTGGAAAAGAGATGAACATTAAGACATACCAACAAAATCCGCAAAAAAATCCATCTGTGCAAAGAAATCTGAGAACTGTGCAGTTGTGTCCCTTTGGTGTCAGCCTGTTCTCAGGGACATTTGTCAGGCTGGTTCTCCGGAGGGAAATATGATTAAGTACATCAGTGGGCAGACTGGGCTCCTCGCTAATGCCAACCAAGAGCTTTACTAGCCCCAAGGCAAGCGATTTTGTTCCACAGGGCAGCCAAGGAGGTGGTTTTTGACCCAGTGCACAGACGTGAACATCTTAGAGCTCTCTGGAGAGGAAGCTGGAAGATGTCAGGATGTCTCTTCTCAGCTGGGCACCCACCAACTACCGACTCTGGGAGGTGGCAGGTTTTTGCCAGCCCTGGAAGCAAAACCGAATAGCTGAAGCTTTGAGGTTGACTCAGAATCTTTCTTGCTTATTCTGAATAAGGCCTTTTCAGAGATTTTATTATACAACTTTATTCTAAAGCAGTGGTTCTCCAACTTCGGCGTGCATCAGAATCACCTGGAGGGTTTATTCAAACACAGATTACTGGGCCCCAGCCCCAGAATGTCTGATTCCTTAGGCCTGGGTTAGGGCCTAGGAATCCGCATTTCTGATAAATTCCCAGGTGATACTGACGCTGCTGGTCCAAGGACCACACTGTGAGAACCACTGTTCTAAAATGATGCTCTCTTCTTTCTCTTAAGGGAGAAACAGGAATCCAGGGAAGCTGCCAATTTAAGGATAATGTATCTACTACGTTGTAGGATGTTTATTTCATCAAATCTTGACATGAGTAGAAGATGATTTTTTCATTTCCCCTGAATCCCTAAGGGAGGTCTCTAGCGCTCCCCAAAGAGGGCCCTCAGAAAGGACCATCGACAGAGTCATTCATTCTCCCTTCCTTGTCAGTTCTTTTGCACATTAGCTTTTCACGGAGTGCAAAATCCCAACTCCACTTAGAGGAGCCCATTTCCTCTCACGTGACCAGAGGAGGCTGCATGCAGAACACCAGGTAGCCAGCTAAGGCAATACACATTCAGAAAGAAAAGGAGGGCGAACGTTTGCAAGCGCACTTTAAGCCTGTACATTTAAAGCTGAAAGGCGTCCAAACGACCTGATAGGGGAACTTGCGGTTGAGCGGTGCTGTTAGAGACATGCTCCCTAAAGCTAAACCGAGAGGAACCAGCCCGTGGAAGAGCAGAGATAACTTGAGTCCATTGGGGGGATCTTATGGCACCTGTGGTTTATAAACAGCTTTAGTAACGAGTATTTCAACAGAGTTCACAGTTTTTAAGAAGATCTGTGCTGATTTTAAAAACTAGATTCTATATAATTTGAATGTTGCCTTTTTTTTTTTTTTGGGAATATGATCTCTATTTGGAAAAAAATATTTACACTAAACTCTATGGCTGATTGGTTAGAGTATCTTGAAAGAAAACAACCCCAAGTTGGAAAGAAGCCCCAAAGACTGGATTCTCCTGGTGTGTTTGGTTCAAGCCTCTGCTCTCAGAGACTTGGAGACAAGTGCAGACCATGCAGGCCGAGGGCCCTTCTTGGCTTTAGGGCTCTGAGTCTGTACCCTCAGGAACCAAATCCTTCGGGCTTAGTGAGTAATTGCAAGTGGTTGTTTTTCTCCAACTGCTGTGGAAAAAAAAAATGTACAGTGTATATAATCAATTGTTTTGCTAAAATCTCAGAGAATTCAGAAATCAAACTCCTAGCTATAAACAGTATTAATATTGTCGTTGTAAACTGACCAGGTTCAATATCATGTGCAAAGGTTTAAGATCCTTGTTAATACTGCCGTTGTGAGTAACAGCAGGACGGGATTTCAGCCTGTGTTTTCATTTTGAGGGATGAGACATGTTACAGAAGATGTAGCTGATAAGTTAGCTTTGAACAGAAGTCTTTTTTTTTTTTTCCTTCTCAAAACACACATCTATGAACTACAAATCTGAGAACGAAAAGTTAGCTGCGCTATAGCCGGCAGAACGCGTCTTTAGGGGCAGGGGTCTGTCAGGAGCTGCTGCGTGCGGTGGGTCCTCTCTTCTGTGAGGTGAGGCTGCCGTCTTCTCCTCTGTAGGGGTGGGTGCAGCTCTGTCCTTCATCACCAGTTCTCATGTTACTTTCATCTGTCTGACTATAGCTTGCCTGGGAATAAGCAATGTGTAATTTTTTTTAAAGATGGTAACTGCTCTCTAAATTAGGGTTATGAAGCTTAGAATCACCCCTTCCCCCCAACACACACACACACGTGCACACACACACACACACACACCCTTTACTTTCTTCCTTTGACAATCAGGAATGAACATCCTGGGACACTGTGGGCTACTGCACCTTCTGAAAGAAGAGAGGACAAGAATCCTCCATGCTGAGTCTCTTGCCTAGTGGGTACCTGAGGCATCTGGAGGGTTAAAGCAACGTAAACAGAAATATTTGTGTTGTCCTTTGGACAAGGAGATGAGAGCACTGACTCACCATCAGAAGGCCATGTTAATTTTTAAAAAAATCCACTTTGATCTTCCAACCCTCCAATTTCTGAAGTTAGGATGTGGCTGGTCAAGGCACGCGGAGTACCATGCGGCCAGAAGGATGGAAAAGGGACCAACCCAAGATCCAAATGGGCTGGAATGGGATTTTGGTGGACTCTAATTTGAGTGCTAACCTTTCTGTGTACTGTTTCTTCTAATGTGGCTAGTTGAAAAGCAATAAGTCAGGTTTCACTCTATTCACTCTTGTTAGTGTGTTGGTAAGTGCCTATTTATCTTCAGAGAGGCCTAAGGCTCTTCTTGAGCAGAGGATGGGTCTTCCATGTCTCTGCTGTTTCACCTTTGGCCCTTTAGTCACGTAGGGCTCTGCTTGGTGATGCCTATTGACTCTGAGCTGCTGAAATCGGCTTTAGGACCCTTGCAGAAGAGATGCATATACTTTGGGATAATTTCTGGTCTTGTAGTGTAGCCAGAAAGTCCAAACGGATAGATTTCAACAGATGAACTGTTCTACAATTTCAGCTGTATTTCTTGGCTACATCAAGAAAAATTACAGTAGGGTAGAACTAGGTGCAAAGATGAAAATCTACTAGTTCCTACAGTGTTCTACCCGGTCTTAAATGAATTTTGTCTGATTTGCTGATTTAGTGACAGGCTGGTTTATATTTAGAGTTCTGTGGGATGCCAGCTAGGTAGGTAAGGATGCAGTAAGCGGCAGAGGCCACAACTGTTTTAACTTTTCACTGCCAAATTGGCAACAGAAGATTTAAAAAGGGCCTAAGAACTTTCAGAGTACTGAAATCTCTGGCGTTTATGGACATGAACCAAATACCACTTTTTATCTGGGTTTATGTCAAGGGCATTTCATTAGGCTTTTAGAAAAGTATATTTTTCCAAGAACTACCTACTGATGTTTAAATAATGTGCAGAACAAAAATGATCAAATTGCGGGAGCTCAGAGAAAGAAAATGCTATGAAAGGAAAAGCCTTGCTCCTTTGGGACTAGATTTGTTATAACTGGACTGAATATTTTCAGAAACAGCTCCTGGGAATTTTTCACTGCAGTCATCATGAATCAGGAGAACATGTGGTGTAGCATTCTCAAATCCAAGGGAGGCAGACTAAAACGCACTCAATAAGATCCTCCCTTTTACACCAAGAGGGCCTCACAGCTCAAAAAATATATTTCATAATAACAATTACACTTTAATTTTTACTTGCTTAATCTTAACCTGAGGACCAAGACAGGAGGTCAGTAGTGCTTGAACTAGAATGTATTCTTTACTAATTGATATGTCATTTAGGAGATGTATATCGCTTTTTCAATTTAGCAGCCAGAGTTGAGTTTCCTATCAACTGCGCTATTCCATGGGTGGGAAAAGACTGTAGAACTAAGGTGGATACAAGTCCTTGGGACCGTGCATCCAGATGACCGTAAGAGGTGTATTAGCTTTGAAGTGTAATGTGGGACATCTAAATGGCCATTGGCTGGAGCCAGAGAAGCCATCAAGTCTCATGGGACAGTGTAGCCGAAGGTATATCAAATCATTGTACGAAGCTGAGTCCCAGCCGTATTTACACAATTAGAGCGAGCAAGCTAGTTCTGAGTCCCGGGGGCTCCCATACACTCACATAATAATTATAGTCACTCCCAGGGACTGAATTTCTTGTAAAGCACTGAGCATAGTGCTAGGCATGTACGTGTGTGCTCAGAATAAAATGATAGTGCGTCTGCCACTATGTTAAGCTCTTTAAAAGCTATATCTCAGTGAGTACAACTCCTCCATGAGGTGGGTATTGTGATATATGTTGTACAGAGGGAACAGAGGCTCAGAGAAGTCTAGTAGTTTGTCAAAGATTATGCTGCTAAGATTTGATGGAACTCATATTTGAAATCAGTCTATTCGAGTTGAGGGCCTAAGCTTCAGACTACTATAGTGAAGTGATCCTGCCAATCAAGTGCTATTCTCTTTACATTAAAAAAATTACTGAGGATTTCCCATGTATTTAGGTAGATCCTTAAAGCTGGGGGACCACATGCCACAGAAATGATATCTGAAATTAATTTATATCTTGCTGGATTCCACAGTGGATTTGAATCAGCTGTTCTAAAACCATAAGGCTGTAGAAGCTTTCCTCTCTGTTTTTGCTTCTTTTGTTTTCTTTAATAACACATGCTTTTGCTTTCACTCATTAAGGTACACAGTTTGATCTTTTGGGCCCTGAATACAGCAGGACTAAGGAGCTGACTCATCTCTGCAAGTGCTGAGCAAGCCTGGACTTTTCTCTCTCAAGTGCTAGAGAGGCTGAAAACTTGGATGCGGTTATGGATCAGTGTTAATGGCTTCACAGCTATGAATTTCTCGGGCATCTTTGGTATTACTCAAATTTCTATGCCAATTTTCCTAATTAATAGAGTAAAAAGTCAACTCCCAAGGTTGCCTGCCAAATCTCCACTGGATTATAATGAAATGCTTCATAGACTGGGAAGGAGGATATTTTATCATAGAGAAAACCTAAGAGAGAGTGATTGTGAATATAGGTTACAAGTTATCAGAATCCAGTGTACAGTGGCCACGTTTCCTCCTAAATAAGAGGATACTTACTTGAGAAGAGAGTGATAAAAGGATATTGCATTCAACCTTGCAAGCTGACCTGTGGGTGACAAAGGACACAAACAAGAAAGGTGACATGTCATGTCTGTGATGTAGTCAAGCTTGTGAATTATTTGGTTGGAAGCCATGCAGAAAGATAGAGAGAGACAGAGAAAGAGAGAGAGAGAGTCCAAGGAATGAAAGTAACTTTCTGGCCCATCCAACAACGATACGCTCATAGCGCAGTCAAGGAAAACCACTTCAACCTTCTCCAGGGCATATATCTTGAGTGGGGACACACAGGCCTGTTATCTCTCAGCCCTTTTCTTTGTCTTTCCCTTGAAGTCACTGGGTGGGGAAAGGAAAGGAGAGAGAGAAGGAGCTTAACATCTACCAGAGATGGCACGAAGTCCAATCGGAGCTGATGCTATTAATAGAATTTCCCTTCACTTTGGTCATATCAGGTTAAATTCCAAATTCATTAAAATAAATAAAAATCTAATATCTTATATGAAATGACTCACTTTCTTTTAAAAAAAATCTAGAATTTCATTTACTGTGGTCACCAAAATCCAGAAACTGATATGGGCTCAAAGAGGGAGGTCTAACAGGCACCTCTAACAGCAAGAACCAGAATATTGATTATTTCACCACCTCTCTCTCTCCCTCTACGCAGCAGAGCCAAATGAGATACGAGTAGGAATGCCATCCCTCAGAGTTCCCAGAGACACCCTGGAGCTTCATCCAGACTAACTTCCTTCCGCCGATAGGCCATAGAAGTTGCAAAGAAAGAGCGTCCTCCACGGTCTGCACTCAAGGCAACTTTGTTTCTATAGCATTAAAGTACGGCTTTACATATCTGGTCACTGTTTGTTTTGTTTATCTAGGCCTACACTATAGTTGCTTCTGAAATGTGGCTGTTAAACTGAAAAGGCTAATGGAACATTCCAGAGAGGCAAAGCTTCTGTGTTATATTGTCAAGATGGGGTTGGTGGGCTTCCCTCTTGTTCTATTCTTCTTGGGAAGATATTTCGAAACAATCTATAAACATATGAGAAGGAGAAGATAATTTATTCTCTCTGCTTCTCTTTCCTTCACTAATAGAGAAAGAGAGGGCTACTGCCAACCTAAGACAGTGGAAAAAGCTTGTCTGGCCATTGGACAGAAAGCCTGACATGACAAAATAACCCCCGGGGTCTGGGAGGCAGCAGGTCTCAACCAGCCAAATACCCCTGAACTCCCAGAACCCCAACAAGACACAGGGAAGGGAAACATACAAGAAAAACAAACATGGCAGTAGAACAATCTCCATGGGGAAAATGCATCCCCTTAAGGATGAGTGGCTAATTACACTTATTCCCAATTGCATGTGTCATGTCCAGTGACTTCTCAGATGGATTAATATGCTACAGTACATATGACAATCTGCCCAACCACAGCCTGCTGAATGTGGGCCTACAGTTCCCCTAACATTTCTTGGTGAGGTTTGTCACTTTTTCACTTCTTGACATTTGATATAAGGCAGGCAGTGAGGGAAGCTGAGGACAAATGATTCAAGGGAGGAGGTATATTTATGCTTAGTCAATTTCCTTGAGCTTTGTTCCCTGAGTCATCCCACAGTATCCATGGGGGATTCATTCCAGGACATTCCCACACAGCAGACACCAACATCCACGGATGCTCAAGTCCCTTATAGTTGAACCTCAGTATCCACAGATTCTGAATCTGTGGATATGGAGGGCCGACTGTATCTCTTCTTAAAAAGCATTTTCCTAATGATTTTGGAGGATCATGGACTGTTAGTCACCATGTTTCCACTAATGTGGAAGGCCTCTTTTACTTTCCAACTCAGAATTCATAGGAATTCATGGTGAGTGACAGCTATAAGAAGTATTTAACATTTTTCCTGTCTAGAATTCATGGACTAAGGAGTTCAGTCAGAATATTCCAGAAAGGGAGGGTGGAAGGAAGGAGAGGTCACCGAATTTTGGAGTAATGTAAAAGACCCAGCTACTGAGGGGCTGGGGCAGGAGTGGTAGAGGATGTGGGCCAGCTCTTGGTACCTGGTAGGCTTCGTCCTGTAGCTTCTGTTTCAGGTACTCCTCCATCTTCAGCTCATTCTCCAGCTGCCGGACTGAGTCATCTTCATAGTTCTCATCCTCTGGCCGTACATATGGGTCCCCATCTTCTGTAACCCTGGGAATCAACCACAGTGGGAGTTTCGGAGCAAATCTTAAAGGAAAGTATGAGTGGAATTCCTGTGTTAGCTGTAGTTCTGGGCACACATTTATTTAGTCCTTCAATTCACTTCTTTGTTTCAATTCACTTCAATTCTGTCTCTTCTTTGACATAATGAAAAAACTTTAAAAAAGCTTTGGAAGTTTGGAGGAATATATGATCAAGGTGTTCTCGCAGACAATTTTTCTATGGCAATCTGGTGATCATTGTCCTCTATGTTTTCCTAGGGTTAACAGGAATGAGCTGACCTTTAAATGTCTGTCGTTCTTAAAAAGGGTAGGCTTATCCTTTGAGAGGACATAGTTTGTCCAATTTGGGGGCTTAAAAAAAAATGGAATCCAAGAACACTTTCTATAAGGGAAGTAAGCCCTCTAGTGAAATAATGATTAGGACATTTGTTCATAATTTAACCCTCTTTGTGTTATACATGTATATAGGCAAGTGCACCCATGTGCTTTATTTCTGTGGTAGAGTCAAGTCTCTCTCATAGATCAGCTGATCGATGTCAGGAAGACTAATACTCTAACCCATAGCTCTTGATCTTCAAAATTTATACTAGCTCTGAACTTAAGAAATCCATTTAAATTGTCCAATTCCACTATGAAATAAATAGATAAGAATGATCTCATTCACTAAATGTGTGACTCTCTCCATCTATTCATCCCGGTATATATAAAGCTCTTCCTGGGACTGAACATAAATTCACAACTAAAATATTCTCAAGCTAAAACACAGTACATGTTTAGATAGTACAGATATTAAAATATCCCCTAAAATGAAAAGAGTGGTCAAGTAGAAGTTTCTGGGTTGGAACTTAAATGCCAATGTTCATGTTTATTTATATCTGTGTCCTCGTTATTTTTAGAGGTTTGGGGTCAGCCTAAATAGGTCTGCGAGGCCTCTATGAACTTTCCCTCCCCAAGCCCCACAGCCGTGTTTGTAGCTGGTCCTGCCACCAGTGTACCAGGGACAGCAGATGGGGTGGCCTTAGTTACAGTTCTGGACCTTAGGACTGGATCAAGAAAATTTTAGGTAACCACCATGTAAATGCTTAATTATAAAAAAATCAAATGGATTTGTATTTATCAGACTAAACTGATAATTAATTCACCAGTTTGAATAACAAACAAATCAAATAATTCTAAATTATAGAGGAAAGGACAAGAAAGCAAACTGAAATTAAAAGCAGCAGCTTCCTGCCACGTAAAATTATAACTGTTTTGTTTTGATCTTATGCTCTGCCTTTTCACAGCTGGCTTTCAAACCATGTCTATTTATAATTCCCCATTATTACTGGCCTTTTACTCACTGCTTGGATGGAGAGCCAAAACACCAGAAAGGCCTCTGGTTAGTTTCTTCTCTGGGTCTTTAAAACAGCCAGTTTATTTTTGTAGACTCATCTGCAGTTCTTCTCACATTAAGCACCATCACCCTTCTGTAGTTTTTTTTGAACTGTTCGTCAATTCTCTTTTCCAGAATTTGGGTGAGCCCTGCCCACATTTCTCAGAACTCCGCTTACTTCACTTCCTTCATTTTACCCTTTTCCCTCCCAAGCTGGGCTCTGCAGGTCTGTCCTAGCTTTTTGCCTTTGTTTCTCAGCTTTGGTTTTCTCTGCCTGACTGCTTTGAGCTGATCCAACGTCACAGAAATTCTAGTGGCGACGTGAGTGATTCTGCTGGCTCCTGTCAAGCTACAGAAGCCTAATTGGGTGAAAAATCTTTGCAAAATGTCTTTTGAAGGTCAGGTTTATACATATTCAATAATTCAGGCGAATTGGACTTCTTTATAATGAGACTTTATACATTTAGTTATTTCATTCACAAGTGCGTATATGATGCTGTTTACACCCACTTTGAACAGAGACCTCTCTAGTATCACCAGGTCCTTTAAGAGCAAATCTAGTAAATTCAGAAGATAGGATGATTTATCTCCTGAACTAGTCTATGAGTCCTGGGAGGGTGGGAGAGACTTTTGACACTATTTTGTATCCAATTAGCACAGTGCCTTGGGCAAGCCAGGCTCTCAATAAGTACTGGTTGGTTTTTGTTACTGATACTCTGGAAATTGTTAGGGGGAAAAGTCACAATGACAAATTGAAATGTAGCACCCTTCTACCTCTTCTGGCAGAAAAGGAAACTGAATCATTCCTTTCCAAAATAAAGAAGTAAGCAACCATGTTTTTACTTTCCTATGCTCCTTGCAGAGTGTTCTGTTACTGAGAAAATACCCCCAAGCAGAAGATACTTACACGTCGCCACGCATAGCACTTGGGGTAGCTCCACTGTGAAGGTACCCGGGTTTTCGGGCATGGATTTGCGCTAGAAAAGCCTTTTCAGAGGTTGGTGATGGGACTAGATCTTCAAACTGAGTCCGTGCAAATTCAGAATCCACGTTACTCTCAGTTTCACTCCCCGCTTCTATTAGGTACAATTGAAGAAGTGAAGAATGACCTAGATTTTTTTATGATCGATCAGCAAATAAAGGGCTAGGCTTAACATTAACCAACCTATGCTGATTAAAACACTGACCAGTTATTGTACGTAAGTCAAGTATGTGTTCGTTTTTTCTCAAAATGAGAATTGATACTGACATTAATTACCACAAAATCAGTTAGTATACAGTATTGTCTTTTTATCTCAATAATATTATAAGGAATCTTTGTATTAATAACTGACTTAATTCTTGAAGCCATCTGTTTTTTCCCTCTATAAAAGTCTTTATTAAAACTGTTGTTACTTTTGCTTAATATTACTTTAATTTAGGAAACACAGACCTAAAATATTACATTCACTTAATATTTCAAAAAATTATGAGTATAAACTAATAGTCCTTGAAACGCCTACAATGAGAATAACATTTTTAGTCATCATTTGCTAGGGCAGTGAGTACATGCCATTAATCATGATGTATTAACTACTGTCATTTTTATCCTATTTGGTAATCTTAATCTAAAATAATAGCAACAATTTTCATTACTTTAATTCTAATTATAGAGGTTTTAAGAAATTTAAATCCAGATTTTTTTTAACATTAAAGTTTTCTTTCTTATAGTTGTTGTAATCTCAACTATATGACCACAGTCCTTTCAAACAGATATCTTGCTAGGAGGGCTTTAAGGAATAGACGAGATGTATTAGTAACTGGTAAGATATTTATTTGCATATTCACACTGTTAAAGTTTTTAAAACTCTGTGTAGTAGTATTAGGATGAAGAGTGCTGCAATTTTATGCTATTTATTTTCTTCACAGATCTTTCTTTAGTGATATTGCAAAGGTAAATTTCAGTTTCGCTTCTTTCAAATAGCCATGCATTCCAAATGAACAAGTCTAGATTAGTAAATAAGACATTTGACCCTATAAAATAACTTTAGCATCATGTCACTTTGGATCATGATATATTTAACAGTGGCTAACTTGGGATTCTGGATTTACAAGTCAATTTTAATATTTATTCTTTTCTGCATTTTTCAAACTTTGTGCATTGAGCATGTATTCATGATCTTCTCATTAGCCAAGTATAAACGGTACTAAAAAAATCTAATATCTCAACAAAATATCACATAGACCTTTAAAAAATCTTTTTATACTTGACAATGAGCAGCTCTCTAACAGAAGTTATGGGTCCTTCTGCAATGAGCAGACAAATGAGAGGGGACCAAGGACTCACCGGAATTCAACTCTTTCACGAGAGAGGACATGGTGTTAGTGATCGAATCCGCTGCTACTAGTAAGTCATTCCTTAAATTTCTTCTTGAACCTTAAGAAAGAATGATAATGCAAAAAAAAAATCAAAGCTTTCCTTTTCCCCAAGTTTTTATGCTGTTTATCATTTCCTTTGATATCCTAAAACAAGAAAACGTCCAAGACTTCTCCTTTTCAGAAGTGCTTTGGTTCATTTCCTGAAAAAAATACATTGTGCTCAGGCCAGTGGCCTTTGATATAAGAAGACATGGCAACTGATGGGGATTCATATACTTTACTGTCCAAATTGGGACAATTTTACAAGTGAAAGGGGCGGTATTAATAACAAGACTGGGTGACCTGGCACAGACTGGGATGATCCCAGGTAAGCCAGCATGTGTGGTCATCCTTCTTCAGAATCACCTCACAGATGAAAAGTCTGGTTTTGCCACGAGAGCTGCGCCTCCCCAGCAGCTGCTACTGTTTCAGCCCTTACTTGGTGGCTGAGCACATCAGATTCTGATCTCCATCACCATAGCCTCTGTCTCCCATCAGGGCTCCCCGAGCTCCCCCGATCATTTCAGGTACCTCTTGGGAATGGGAACCCTGCGCACCGTATGTCCCCAGAGTTTGGAAAAGGGGTGAGGATTCTTGCTCCTGCTGCCAAGACATGGGCAGAAGATGTATGCCTGGTACCCTGAACTGGAACTTAGACCATGTTTCTCTATGGTAGAGGAAGATTATTATGAGGTTTCCATCCCACTAAGGGTTAAAAGGGTATCTGTGGGCTGGACTGGGGGTGGGGCAAGGTGGATGTGGAACAGAGGGCCAAATTCATAATATCTTTGGAAAAAAGACTCAAGATTCCAAATACCTGACTTACAGATGAATTTATGCAGGATGAGCTGGGGGCTGCTTAGATAGGTCACATTTCATTGTGATTTCTTAGTAAGTAAAACGAAATGAGTAAAATAATAAACACGTGTAAATTTAAGAAATCATAGTAGTTAGATAAAACAATAATTATTACAGGAAACTCAAATTGATTTAATATACTGTAAATTTCTTTAAGATTTAAGGAAAGGACAGTTTTCCCTCTAAAAATTAAAAAAAGGAAATTATTTTGCATAACTTAAATTATATTTGTACAACTTTAATCATTTTCTTTTTCAGGAGAAAATGCCCTGTAATGGTCTTCCTTTTTCCCTCAGAACAGAAAGTACATCATGCTCTCCCTTCAAAATGTAAGCTTTTATCCCCTATAAACAGTGGATGAGAGCATCTTTTTCCTCAGTCTCCCTGGATATTACTGATGTTAAACATTTTTTTTGGAATCTGCTAGGCAAAAGGTGATTTTGATTAAAATTTGTATTTCTACAACTATTTGTGAGATTGAACATCTTTTCACATCTTTATTGGCTATTTGTTCTTCTGTCGGTTCCTATCCTTCACCTATTTTTGTTTTGGGAGTGTCTTTTTCTGACTGAGCTGTGTGTGCTTTAATGTATAACTGAAATTATGAAACTTGATTGCTACATATGCTGGAAATGTTTCCTCAAGTCTATTCTTTGGTCTTTTAACTGTTTATGTTTCTTTTTGTCTTAAAACTAGTAGTCGAATATGTCGCTCTTTTCCTTAGATCTACATGTGAGGACCTGGGAGGATGTCCACGATATACCGCTAATTCAAGTGAGATGCAAATTGCAGACCAAAATGCAATGCATGATTGAATTTGTGTGAAAAAAGAAGAGTATATGTCCATAAAAGCACACTTAAACATAGATATTTATATATAAGTGAAACGTTGAGAAGGGCCAAGCTGTTAATAGCGTTTACTTCTAGGAATGAGATTGGCAGGCTGAGGGTAAGCAGGAGGATTTCTTTTTTTCTAATTTTCTACAAATTTAAAAAGTGGTGACAAGAAAAAGTTTTATAAAGTGTTAAAATATTTCCAAATGAATACGATCACTTGCTTTGGGACCCCACTCCCACCCCGACACTCCACAGTACATAAGCAGAAGAGGCAGCGGTGGGAGAATGCTGATTGTTGCTGTTTGTCATCTCACATCCCTCTTTGTCCTCTTCTATTGACTATGCAGGGCTAGCCTCGAAGCCCCATAACGCAGAGGTAATGATTCAACTCTTTAAGGCATCTGGAAAATGACTAAGCATCCTTCTTTATCGCCTCAGTGCTAAAGAGCTGGGATTGTTTACTCTCAATCTTGAGTTTGCTTTAATGTAAAGAGACGAAAGCAGGAAATATCTTTCGGAATTTTTAAATGGATTACATTTATAAAATTTCCTGGAATATTGCTGAAAGGATTTCCCTTCCCTTAATGAGCAAAGGCTCATAAAAAAACAGGGCAGGGCAAGAGAAGCCAAAAGAAGATAAGACGGTGAAGGGAAGAACAGATTAGTGTAGGGAGTTTCTAAAATGTCTTGCAGGCCCGGCTCTGACACAAGCCGTGGAATACCCTAGAACATACACGGTGAGGCTCTGATAACTCTAGATCCTGCAATCCTTGGCGACTTATTTGTAACAGAAAAGCAGAACACACACACAAAAATAAAGCCACTTACTTTGTGCAAACGCCTCCTGTACATCTCCCCCTACCCCTGTGAGAGAGTCCTGAGGCGTGTGGGTCGGGGTGGAGCAGGCAGACGCTGACCGGACGGGCATGGGGATGGGCCTGCTGATGGTGTGGCTGGGGGAGGAGCGGGGAGAGCCTGCCCCCTGGGTCTGGAGAGACAATGCAAGTCATTAACTGTTTTCGCAAGAAGATGCCAAATGCCCTTCCCAGTGCCTCAGTCAAATGTTAAAGACAGTGACAATGAAATTTCAAAGTAGGTGGAAATCCTAGGTAATTAAGATGGTAATTCTCAACCTGAGTTGCAGGTGCAGATAATTTAGGACCTTACTGTACATGATCTGAAGTTTTGGTTACAAACTGAAAGCTAAGAATATTAGTACTGCATTCATTGTTCTGTAATATAGGAGATGTTTGCCCATGTAATGAAGCTACTGTTAAGCAGTGATAATTACAAGGTGTGTTTATGTTCTCCTTGAAGGAAGCTCTATATAGGATAAAAAGACATTAGGAGAAAGTTTTAAATATAAACTCTGAGACTGTTTGGGATGGATGTGGTTTACATTCTTCCTAAATTTTCAACCCGTCTTGTCCTGGCATCATCTGTAGAGGATAATTTATAGTTCCAATCATGTCATGCCATATTGCGTATGTTAAGTCTCAAATAAAGAATCAAATGAAGTGTAAATTGTTTAATCCCTGTTTTACAGTAAAAGTTGTCTTTGTCGAAATGCTCTGTGATTCAGGGATACAAATGGGGAAGAGAAAAAAGAAATCTTGGTTTCCAATTTTTGGGTAATGTTTCCTGTAGGAATTGTCCTCTTCGCCTATGAAAAAGGAGTATTCTAGCAGCAAGAACAGTGGGATTTTAAAATGAGTAAAGAAAAAAGGAGAAAACAACCTCAAAGCCATTTATCTCCTCATTGCAGCCCGTGGCATGAAATCATTCTGAGGCTGTCACACCTTGAATTTCACAGTCTTGGTTCTACAATGAGGTCTCTTGGAAACATTTTCTGTTTTAATAATTAGTTTACAAAGGAAGTAAGGTCAGCACGAATAAGAAAATGTAAGAAGTGCATATACAACAGATTAGGTGTTCACATAAATTCCACTCCAGTCCATTGGGTCTGGCCAGGGAGAGTGAGAACTCTTCCACAGCAAGGCCCAGAGATTCATCATCACCCCATTCAAACCCCAGACATGCACCACCAGAGCCGTGCTCTGGAATATTCGATTTAGGTCTTTGCTGTGGGTTCAGCTGCTTGCAGTTAAAACACACAACATCAATCCTGTAAACTGCCATGCTGTTAGCTTTCCAGGGCTCAGCATCACACGTAAAAGTCAAATCTATAAATTGAGAAAAATCCCGAATTAAAAATGAAGCAAAACAGAAAATAACTCATGTGAGGCTCGAGGCGCTGAGGGTTCCACTCTCACTCGCAACAGTACCTTGGAGTGGCCTGTCGGGCCCAAGGAAGAGAAGTTTGCCTGCTTGTGATGCCCCTTGCCCCAGCCTGCTCCAGGATGGGTCTGGTTTCCCCCAGCGAACTTGGGCAGCTCAATGTCATTACCACGAAACCTCTGCTTCTGAGGTACCTGGGCATTTCCTTGCTTCCCACACCAGTAAGTGACTTCGTGTTTGAGTCGTGCTTTGCCATGTACACAAGGTTCTCATGTACATCCTCATGGGTTTCTCTCCATGACCCATTGAAGTAGGTCCCGTTATGCATGCTAAATGTGCGGTTATGGACCACAATCCTCAGAGAGGTGAAAAGAATTGCCCAGGAGATGGAGCTAGAATGTCAGAGCTGGGGCCTGAGCCCAGGTGGTCTGCCTGCCCTGGGGTGGGGGGACCTGGATGGGCTACGGCTGGTGACGGATCCTTCAAAGGAGACAGGGGTTGGTCAGGTACCCTGAGATCAAGTACCTCTCCCTGGCAACCCGTCCTGCACATCCTTTTCAAGACAGGGTCCTCAGCAGAGCTCCTTGCCCTTTCTCATCTGTTCTTTTTACCAAGGAACCAGGTGCAGCTGGGAGGAGGGACTGGCGATGATGGGAAGTTGGACAGAGGGGTTGAAGGAAGAAGGCTCCTCTTGGCTACACAGGGTGGCTTACCTTCTCAACCCTGGAAGCCAGATCCTCTTCTGCGATAGGAGATTCACAATAATGATAAAACTCCATTTTTGTATGTAATTTACAGTCTCTAAAGCACATTTACATACCGAGTTTTGTTTTACTCTCCCACTAATCAGTGCTAGGAATGATAGTAGCTTATATCTGAATAGCAATTGGCAGTCTAGAAAGCATTTTAATCCCATCTACTTCACTTAATCCTCTCAACAACCATACGAGGTATTATTACTCTCATTTTTTCAGGTTAGCAAGCTAGGATCAGAGGTGATAATTACCCAAGGTCTCTGAGCTAGTGAAGGACAGAGATAAAATGGATCCCCAGACTTTAGGCTACAAGACCAGGGCTTTCCCAGGGCACCACAGCTGCTCCTCAGGACTGTGGGCACTGTGACCAACCATCACATATTTCCATCTATGTTTCATAACATACTTTCACTAACAACCTGAAGACTCAGAAGGCGTAGGACACAGACCCACTAGGGAGTGGTGATGGAGCAGTGGCCTGGGGCTTTCTGTGCCCAGGGTGGAAGAAGAGCCTTCAGGCTGCTTATCAGCCAGTACAGAAATACAGGTCCACAGTCTCTTATCTGCAAATGTGAAATCCAATGGGCAACACATGTTGTTTCATAACTAATGTGAGGCTACTTATGTGGTGTCTGCACTGTATTGCATTGCTAAAACCTCAGAGAGTCTGAGTTCTGGAGCATCTCTGGACCCAGTGATTTCAGATATGGGGCTGTGGGCCTGCTTTTCAATATTTGATGGCTGTGCTGGGGCTGTAGTATACGCCAGCCCTGCTCATACCTGTGCCACCAGGCTCTGCAGCATAGGGTGCTTGTGGGGTTCCCTCATCCCCTTTGGGTACCACACCGGCCCCACATCTTCTTGCTTAACACCTTGTTTCCAAAGGCAACTTTTCCTACTCCTTTCTGCCTGTTTCCTGTCTTCAAAACTCCCATCAGTGGTCTTGTGTTAAGAGAAAAATAATGGACTGTGGTTACATGTTAAGGGAAAAACAATTGACGGAGTCTAAATTACACCAATGTGTGAATGGCTAATAGCAACCATCTCCTAAATGAATCTCCAGTTGGTGCAATTTCAAGCAGTCTGGTTATATGAAGAATTTAGGTGGAAGATACTGTGCTGAAGTAAAGATTCAGCTGCATCTTTCCTACAACTTGTAACTCCCCAGTCATGACCAGTCTTTACCCAGACTTGGGGGTAGAACCCTGGCTCCCTGGGTGATCAGGGCCCCATCTCCCTTTGTCAGGACACTGGCCAGTTTGATGCATAGTAGACTTATTGCTGGGAACACCATCTCTGTTATTCCTTTCTGCTGTTCTTGCAGGACCACTAGGGAACGGCAATTGCCTCTTGGCTTTGGGGTAGATTAGTGAAGATGTCACAGAGTTTCATTTTCACAGGTGTGGCCCCTATAGAATGGTGGCCTCTGGTCTGGTCATGAAGCATGGTTGTCGGCTAACAACTTTAGAAGAGTTAGAATGAATAATCTCTGTGAACGTCCTTTCCTGGAAATTATCCGGTGATTAATGGAGCAAAGACTTAAGGGACAATGGTCCATGCAGATCAATATATAGATCTCAAATTCCTGAGAAGAGAGGTGATTTATGGAAGAAGGAAAACATACATCATACTTGGCAAATTTAAAATTGTTCTCTTCTTAGAGAATAAATGAAAAATTCATTTCTACCCTCCATTCTCTGAGTCCACTCAACCTGCCGTTGTATCAATTTTTAAAAAGTCTGACAAGATCCATAAATTTTCTGATTTTTTTTCCAGGAAGTATTTGGGTTTCCACTCAGCACCAGAAAGGAGGGATGCTTCAAGGAAAGTGCCAAATGTCTAACTGTGGGACCAGCACTGTCTGGAGAAATGGCAGAGCAGATGACCATGAGACAGGAGGAGGTGGTACTATGGACCCTCCCCCACCCAGGTACCCCGCTCCCCGAAAGTCAGCCTCTCAGGTTTGGGGGAGAATGCAGTGTAGTCAGGCCTGGTTTTACATAGCAGCCTGTTTAGCTACATTCAACCCTCTTTTCATCCTTTCTTCCAGTACACACTGACTATCATCATAGGGCTTCTTGTGGGGATACAGATGAGGTGACTAATTCTGATTGGTCAGACAGGAGGCACCATTTGCCTTGGGTCTTATAGCAGAGATTTCCAGGCAGAAAAGAGCAAGTACTTGGGGGGTGGGGAGAGAAGAACATTCCAGGGCTTGGAGTATCAAGGGCAAGGCATGGGGAGTGTGAGGGGTACTGAAGACACGCTGGGAAGGCCAGTGGGGTTGATGCAGCAGGTTCTCTGTGGGGAGTGGAGCGGAATGAGGCTGAGAAGGGGTGGAGCCAGGTTTGGGGGCCTCCAGTGTCATAAAAGGGGCTTAGTCTTTATCGTGAACTAAAGCATCATTTTCTAAGGCTTTTAAGCACAGAAGCAATTTTTACTTTTCTAGAATTAATTAAACAACTCCTAATTTAAAAGAAGTATGAGAGAGAGAGAGAGAAAGAGAAAGAGAGAGAGGCTGGGAAGGTATGTTTTTGAACACAGATGTTAGTCCTAATATTGCAGTTGATTATTTATGATGTGAATGATACACCTCCCCTCATTTTTGATCGCTTCACTACTCCATAGAATACCCATAAGAGAGGATGAGCAGGGGAAATAATGGAAGGTGAACCTAAACTGTTAAAATCTGTCATTTCTGGCCTGTTCATGTTCCATAATATATGTGGAAGAAGTAGGAACCTGAATGACTATGATTTCCCGAGTTAATTGGGCCATCCAGTAGTAAATAGAGAAGAGAATGGGAGCAGGAGATGGAATTTGAAATGATGTGTGACTTTCTTCCCTTGATTGAGACAATTAACTAAGAAGTTAATGTAAGGAAGAGAAGCGAGTGTGTGTATGTGCGCATGCGTGTAAAATGTGGGTCAAATTAGAAAAGTTTATACATTCTCCTGTGTATATGTATACATATATACATACATTTATGCTTATATCTGACGTGCATATAGTATTTCACAAAGTGGTTCCACATTTGTTATCTTTTAAAATCTATACAACAACCCTGTGAGCCATGTATTATCGGTATGTTTGAAATAAATTGCTAGGAAGTTAATTGACTTATTCAAGATCTTATAGTTGTAAGTGAGGAGCTGGGACCACCATAACTCAGGTCTAGCTCCAGTAATGTTTCTTAGAAAATTATTATTGAGACCTTACTTTCTGAACTCAAAGTCAGAAAGGATACTTGGTTTTAGACCAGGTCATAGTATTTGGCACTGGAAGGATACCAGAAACTCTGGAACATGCTGTCACTGTTATTATATCCCAGCCGCCTTTGTTATTAAACTTTTTATGAGTGTTCTTTTTATGGTTCCTTCAATAAATCTTACAAATACACAAAGAAGAAAGAGGGTAGGATAATTTCGATTCAAGTTTGTAAAAAAAATTTATTGCTTATGATACCATAATCATCATATTATATTACAGGCACCATTTAAAAAAAAATTCATGTTCTCTCCTCAAGGGGAATAAATTCATGCATTACCTCTAACAAGAAACAGCATAAGTAGGAACTATATATACCAGTATAATAAAATACATAGAACCACACAGACTTATGATAAAGAAAGTAGAGGTTATTAAATCAAGCAAAATTTGTTGTGTGTGGCGTCTTAAATCTGATTTTACAAAGAGAATGTCGCCAAAGGGGAAAGGCTCATAAATAAAAACAGAATTTAGAAGCAGATGCCAGACTAAAACTTCTAAATTCTCTCCTTAGATCATGTTATACCATGAGAAGTCTATAAATTTGGATGGCATTTGTTTATTTCCTTGTAGAACTGCCTCTGCAAGATTGGGACATATGGGGTTCTGTCTTTAATTTTCACTGAAGGTCACTATAAGAATCAGCCACATGAAATCTACTGCGTGTGTCTGTTTTATTATTCACTACTCCTTCTATAAAGCTCTGAGTGAAAACTTCATTTTATATTTTATGCCAACAGAAATTTTGGTCCCTTGAGAACTGGCATTTCTGTCCTGATAAAACCACCAATTATGTTTTCCTTTTTTTTGCCTCACTGCTAGAAAGCTCAGAGTGACACCCTTGTCCCTTATGATTAGCGTATTTGCATCTTCTTTAGTTTTCGATTTTTCTATTTCCATTTTATGAAGTCACTGTTTATGTCTCTAGTTGTAAGCTGCCTTGGGTCCTTTCTGAAAAGAGGCTTGACTATGTAAGCAAAGAAATGAGTAAGACCCGCAAACACTCTCCCCACCCAGACAATGCATTGCTGACATCTGGGTGTTGCCAATAATGGTCCTTAAGTACCCAGGCAGCGGTACCCACTGCTGGCTGACTTTCAAAGATGCCGCAGCTGTTGAGGGCCCAGTGGGGAGGAGCTGGAGGGAAAGAAGGCAGTAATGCTCTTATGGGCGCTGCCATGGTTTGGCTCTATGCATTCATCTGTTTATGAACTTCCTGGTCCACTGAGCCTTTCAAGAATGTGCTGCCTTGGAAATGGTAGAGAGAGGGTCCCCGAGGGAAGTGGCTAAAGCAGGGTTGACTGGCTGCAGGATGGTTGCCTACTCTCCACTAGGAGAAGGAAGGTTATATGTGAGCCTTATTTCCTTTTTCTATGCACACGCTGAGTAAGAGACAGGAAAGAAAAGAGGCTGTTTGCAGAGAAGCACCATGAGATGGCATTTTTCTTTACCATGATCTAAGTGTGTTGTACGTACAATAGCAATACCCCATGTATGCATTTATGGGCAATAATACAGGCAGCAAATGTGTGTCTTTTACCCAGGGGGACTGTCTCTCATTAAAATTTGACTTCAGTTTAGTGAAGTAATTTTTTTCACAAAATACAAATAATGTAATACATTGTCTTTATTGTCTGACATTACAGATTTGTTTTACACTTTCCTTTTTTACAGACCTTGGGAATGAAGGGTAAAAATGTGTCCAGCATTTTGCAAACATTCTTTGTTATACACAAACACGCACAGTGAATAATAGGAAAGAGAATACAGAAGAATGAAAAGGTACGTTGAAATCAGATAGGCTGTGGTTCTAATGGATCCATGGAAATAACATAAAACTTTTTGATAAGACCAGTAAGTGGGATATATTGTTATACACAGCTTGGTACATGCACTTGAAATGAAAGCTGCTTTTATTTTGCTTTTATTTTATTATTATTGTATTTTGAGTACGCTGCTCCCTCTGCTGGCTTCTGCATCTGGCTACATGGCCAGACAGGGGGCTTCAGTTCAGGCTACAGTTAGAGAGTCACAAGGCTCCTATTTCCAGGGAAGATGTATGTAACACCTTGTGAACTCCCACAGCAGAAAGGTGCTCGGTGGTACGAGAAAGGCTGAACGTTACCTATTCTTTGGAGATGACTGTCAACCAATGGTAGGGATTCTGGTTTGGGAAGTGAACAGTTACGGAGTACAGTCTTTCTCTTATTAGACTGAGCACATAATGGTGAGCAGTGGGGAGCAGGGCTTAAACATTATGCAATGAAAGGAGATGTAATTGGCTGGTTTTTACAAAAAGGAGTTCCACATCTTTTCAGTAAAATGGAAACTGAACTGAATATTCACAGCATGAGAGGATGTCGAGGTTAGCTTCTGAGTGCTGTGGATTCTACCTAGTGTAATGTTAGTGATTGTGGTGAGTGTCTTTCTATGAAGAGAAGGGTCTGATCAACAACCCAGAAGAGCATGAGACTGGTTTGAAACTTAGACCCCTGGAGATCTAAAAAGTTTCCAACAAATTAAAACGTGTTCCCTGTTCTAAAGGACATAATAGCTCTTCTTTTGATGTTGACGGTAGTAATAGTTATAAAAAATGCTAAATTTTATATGTCTCCAATCAAGCACTACATTGAAAAGGAAGCAAATTAGTATAATTTTTTTTTTCTCTTTCCAAACTGAAGCATGAACATACATTAGAGGCGAAAGCAATGAGAAAAACGGCAGGACGGCAGGCCCCTCCACTGTTAGTTAAGACCTGCAGTAGGGGACATAACTTACTCCCTGCTTCAATTCTTCTTCCTACAGAAAGATCGAATCAATAATAGTTAGATTACCCAGGGTTCCAATAAGAGCAGGTACACAGTGTGAAGGAATGAAGGTGGGGGAAACCTCAATGCGGTTTTGATGGCAGGTCAAGCCTCTTCTCCTGGTGACTTTAGTTCCAAGTCTATTTAGATATTTGAGACTACAGACCCACCTCTTTCCTCCATGCATCCAACCATCCTTCAACATGATTTCTCTCTCTATCCTGCTATTGGTACATCCTGATACCATAGACTATGCTTAATTAGGCTAAATTGATGCCAAGATAGCTGGTGGTAAATAGACTCCTATCCCATTGCTACAGTGACAGAAACTAGAGAAGTAGAACCAGGGGCCTGTTTTCGGTTTCCTGTCATTCAGTGAAGGGAAAGATGGGATGGGCCCACTTCATTTGGTGGATTTGGAAAAACAAAAACCAGAAAGAGCTTTTCTAGATCATCAAATGATATAATAGGGCAGAAACAGCAAGAGGTTATTAATTATCTAGTCCTGTTTTAACATAGATAGTACAACAAAAACTGAATTCTGCACTTTATATGTCTAATACAATGAACAGTAAATTTTGTTTAGTAAAGATAAAGCATTCCTGACACTGATGGCAGGAAAAGTCGACTAAGGACTATAAAAGAATAAAGAAAACAAAAGAAAAAAGTGTTACACTTACATCAGTGCCTGGGACACAGTAGGTTCCAACAAATATTTGTTAACTATTTAATTTTTTTTAATTAAAAAATAAATGAAGAAAGGAAGGAAGGGAGAGAGAAAGAAAAGTAAGAAAAGGAAAGGGAAGGAAAGGAAGGGAAAGAAAGAAAGAAAGAAAACAATACAGAAACAATAAATGATGGGGTGTCAGGGATGTGGGAGATCCAGGGACTGAAAGGCAGGACATCTTGTCTCACAAGTGAGTTGTCCCAGAGACTTTGCCTATGTCCTTTTATCAGAAGTTTTAGTTCCTGCCTTTGGCATGTCACAGTTCCAGTCTATACTGGTTCATGCTTATTTACATCAGGCAGGATGACAACAGAGCACTGAAACCTCTGCTGGGGCAATCATGGACATGAGGCCATAATTAGTCTACTTTTGAGTTGAAATGCAATTTAGTGCATACTGAAGAAGGGAATAAGATTTATGAAAGAAAGAATGCCACTTCCCAATGAGAATTATTATTATAACACTCTGCAGAGGACTTCTATAGATCATCTTATTAAATGTTCTACCTGCAGAAAAGTTAAGGAGATATTCCCATTTACAATTTGCATTTGAAACCCAGAGAAGTTATGTGACTTGCCGCTAAAGCCACACAGATTTGACGACATTTACTGAAATTAACGAAGTTACTCCTCTTAATAAAACTATAATCACCAAAATTATTTAATGGCTGTATCTTCATTTTCTGAATTAGATTCCAGCTTCTGTTCAGATGAGTCAGAATTTCTGAAGGCTATGAAATGTAAAATATTTCTAAATAAATCCAGTTTTATTACTTCCAAGGACAAAAGGAACTGTAAATGAGCCAACTGGAAATAAGTTGTGCCATGAAGGTCCTCAGTAGTCTGGTTCCAGGAAATGGATAAGAATGAGCCCTATAATTGACTGCTATCATTTGATGTGTCTAAGAAAAGATACTAAAACTGAGTTTGAAACCACATTTTGGAGGAACTCACATATAGTAATTGAAAAAACCATTGCACATTATGTGCAAATTTCTTTTATTTTTTTAATTAAAAAAAATTTTTACAAATGCCATAGTCGTAGGTCTAGGAAACATTTATTTGAAACATCTTACCTTTAGTAGCTTCATGAGACCTTCTAACTGGACCATTAGCTCTCTCCGGCTCTCCTGGAGAGCAGACATTCTCTGTTCCAGCTCATCCTTGCGCTGTCTAAGAAAGAAGCAGTTGTCATCAGAAACAGCATTCAATTCACTGAGCTAATCACATTTGCCAGTCTTGTGGACTGCTAGAAAAAGGGCATCTCTGGGTCTTTGACATAGGTTACCAGGCAGGGAAATGTCAAATGAATGAACAATTATAGCTTGGGTGTATGTTTATTTGTTAAAAGTCATACTAAAACAAAATTAAACTCTTATTGGATATTTACCCCCATCTACCCTGAATTAACTATTTAATGAAATCTTTTCTGAATGCTTATTATGTCATGGGCCCTGTGCTGTGCCATTGGGTCCCCTTGAGATAACAAACAAAAACCAAAGTGTCACTGAAAAAGGCCAATCCCTCAGATCCTCCGAACCCAAGGACCCTTTTGTAAATCTCACAGAAAACCCTGATCACCTTAGTGTCTGGAAATCAGATTTAGAAAAGTACATTTTTCATCTCTTCAATTCTTAGTATGCAATGTGGTACCTTTCAGAGGAGAAATATTCGTGGTATAGTTTTTATAGTCGATATAAATCTTCTGGCTTGGGTTTGGCTGCATAGAGTGAGGTCAGAAAAAAAGGAGTTCCTATACAGTTGTTCTAATAATCTACAAGGTTTGTGTTTGCTTAATTTTGGTTTGTTTTGCAGAACTTCTATCAGCTGTCAGCAAGAATGAAAACAATGAAGGACACGAATATTAATGATTCACATTTCTGAAGTATAAGTATATTTTCCAAATCTATTTCAAATCTATTATTTCATGACCATTAGTGAAAAAGTAATATATGCATTTTTTCCTTGCCCCAAAGGCTTCTGTCTGATTTTGAAATATTGGAAATTATATTTTAAAAAGTGTGTGGATGCTTTAACCATGTATGTGTTAATGTATGAATAAGTATGCCTAATCTCAATGGCACAGACACAATATTAAGTGGAGCTATAGCAGGGACTCTGAAATGAAAAACTGACAATATAAAAATGTCACACTGAGTTAGGTCAATGACTCATCCAATCAAAAGATACTTTGTGGGAGGACAGGTTATGGATATAAATGAGACATTTTTAATTTGCTTTCATATAGGCCTTCTCTATAATGAATTATGAATTTAAAACTTATAAATACATCACTGTTTTTGAAAATATTTATATTTTTGGCTTTTATTGCCACTTAAAGCTTATTCCAGAGCAATCCTTCCTTTGATTTTCTTTACAATTGCCTCTTTTCTGAATCCCAAGGACAAGGAACATCATAATTTTATAGACTTTAATGGTATCTTATTTTAGTCTTTGGTCTTCCTGGTCTGTAGCGTTCTAATTTTGAAAGTCTTGCCCAATTCGAAAATATTCTTCAATGACAAACCCATTAGCTGTTTTTTCTTTGACCTTGTCTGCACATGGTGTTCCAGCTACATCCTCAGAAGGGCTTGGCAGAAGAGTAGATAATGTTTCTGATTTATTTCCAGTTCTCTTCTAGATACTGTTCTATAAATTTTGGCCTTTTGATCATAAGAGCACTTTGAGAAGAAGGTTGAAGCAAACTTCTAATATTATAGGTAAGAAATATTAAGAGAAGCATCCAAAAACTATCAGAAAAAGTTAGCTTATAGTAATCTATAATTAACCAACATTGAAAAAAACCTTACTTGTACATTTATCTTACAGTAGTACTCTTTCAAAATATGACATTTACACTTTCATGCATTTGATTGAATCAAATTTTTTAAAAAACATTCATTTAATAATATCTTCTCTATAAGTGTTTATACCAGTGTTTACCAAATGTGGGTAACACATGTAGCCTCCACTGTTCCAAGGAAAAATGAGAAAACAAGGACTAAGTAGTGATTTAATTTTCATAGAGCTAAAAATATTCATGTCTGAACGAATGCCTTTTATTCTGTTATTCTGTCAGATTATTTCTAACTTTGTGTGTGTGTTAAAACCTACTTTCTTTAGGACAGTGTTGGGACAATAGGCAAAATTTTAATATGAACTGTATATTAGATAGTAATAAATAACAATATTAACTTTCCTGAATTTGATGATGATACCATGGTTATACAAGAGAATGTCTTCTTTTTTCTTAGAAAATATATACATAAGTATTTAGGGGTAAAGTGTTATAATGTCTGCAATTTACTCTCAAATGGCTCATCAAAAATGCGTATGTAATTTACATATATAAACATATATAGGGAGATGCAGAAGGGTGTGGCAAAACGTTCGCAATCTCTAGGTGAAGCGTAGAAGGAAATTCATTGTGATATTCTTACAACACTTCTGTAGGCTTAAAATCTTTTTCAAAATAAAAAGTTGAAAAATATACTGTCATTCATGAAACTTGCAATAACAGATGATGGTAGTTTAAAAATGTCATTATATGGTAAAACAAAAAGTACTCAACTTTATGTTGTTTCCCCAAAATAATAAAAAAAATTAAGCTGGTCTAATGAAATTCAAGTCTGGAAACCACAGACTTGCATCAGAGATTATGATTCCATTTTTAATTGGTGAAACAAAAAAGAGTCTCTTTATATTAATACATTTTCTTGAAGAATAATTTTATATACTTTGAAAAGAATGCCATGTGTATAATATGATGCTTATTTTTTAGGCAAGGGATAGATATGAACATTTATACTTGTTTTTCTTAAGATTTGTAGTGTCAAGTTGCTTCTGCAGTTTTCATTAATGTTTTCTCCATGATAGAACATGGTATTGTCTTTGCAAACATAGTTCTTTAGCTGTCTTTAATGGTTCTGCGGTGGAAAGGCTCACTAGATCACCTTGCAAAATTTCCCTCAGATACTCCCTCCAATATGGGAAGGAAAGACCTGGGGAACCACATGGAATGTTCCAGCCCTTTCTCTGCTTCATCTGTGCCTCTTGATTGCCTGTATTCTTGAAATTATGAGTAAAGCTCAATACTAGGGTAAGATCATGTGAATCTGACTTGACAATCTAATCCACTGTGTTAACTTGATACGTAACTCATCCTCTAATGGCTTCCTGTTGTAGGATTGATAGCAATATCCTCAAGATGAATGAACTAAATGAACAATAAAATGGAGGATGATAAATCTGATAGCAGTGTAGATGGACCAGAGGCTGGGAATCAGGTAAGTGTTTATTATAATAGTACAGGCAGGAGATAATTAAGACCCAAGGAAAAGAGAGAGAATATACCTGTGATGCTCATTGTGCAGGATCTTGGGCAAGTTATTTAACTGCTGTGAATCTCAGTTTCTTTATCTATAAAAAGACTATAATAGTAATGTCCAGCTCCCAGGATTTTTTTTACAGCTACTGTATGGAACAGTGTATGTAGAGCTTAGTGCATAGAAAGTATCAGATTAGCACACAGAAATGCCTATCCTATAATCCTATTCAGTTGCCAGATCTGGGTTGCAAACCTGGCTTTCCACTTCCTTGTGGCTAAAGTAAAAAGGGAAATATGATCATTTAGAAAGGTCATGGTGCCCTTAAGATAAAAATAAACTATGTGTTCATGAAAAGCAAAGCTCTGATCTTGCTGCCCCCATTCCCCTACTAAAGAAATTTCTCCTGTTGGCTTCTCAATAAGAGGCCCAGTAAGGATGTAACAGGTGGAGAAGACCTCTGTCAAAGCTACAATAAGGAGTTCCTTTGGCGGCTTCACATGGTCACCCCTCAATGGGAACTCAAGGCCAAAGTAATTGGCAAGAGGTCATTGTTTTGGAACTCTGAAAGTCTGAAATGACTAAAAGAGAAAACACCCAGAGCAGGTTTTCTTAATTTGGGATGTCAGGGTATCTTTGAAATCCCCAAATTGTTAAAGTGCTTAGCACAGTATAAATGGTTCATAAGCATCTAAAGAAATATACTTCAAGGGAGGGTACTTCTTCTTCCAGGCAGAAGAAATGTGGAGAATATGGAGGCAGGCAAGTGAATCAGCTAGGATTTAGGTGTCTCAAGCCTCAAGCCTTATGTGTGGGCCACCAGCTGACAATGTGGGCCGAAAGTCTAGAAGTTCCTCACAGAGCCAGATCCTTAGTGTAGCTTTGAGCTAGGCTGGGGTCATGGGAATGCCCACGAGTCAGGGCCAGAGGATGGTTAGAATTATTGGTCTGTTCCAAGATAGCAACATCAAGGAGGGAAGAAATAACAGTTGGAAAAGTTATCATCAGTGAACCAGGCACATAAAGATGCCTTCCCAGATGGTATCATCCTAACGGAACCAAATACTTTGGAAAGCAAATGCTAACTGGGGGGAACCAGTGAAAATGCTTATGAAAATTCCTAGTCACCACCCTTCCACTGGAGAATGGGACGGCCAGTGAAGAGGTATAAAGAACATTCCAGGCAGAGACAGGGTGCCCTGAGGTGTAGATGAATGACTATTCTATTTCTAAGTTGGTTTATTCAGTTATATTTCTGTGTACACTAGACTTAACTTTCTTAACTTGTGAGTCTGGAGGGCCTACATGATCCTATTTGGCAAAAGATGCTTTCAAGCAGTGATTTTACTTTCATATGCCTTTGAGGAAGAGGATGTAAAACATCAATTTTTCCTTCTTTTCATTTTCATCCCTTCTGGGTGATGGTAGTAGAATGTGCAAGAATTTCTAATACATCTCTGTGAAAGTAGGACCAGAAATCCCCTACGTTGAAAAGGAAGAATTTCTGTTTCTTCCATTAAATTATTTTGTTCTTCCAAAGTATGATGTGATCTCTTCACATCAAGCAGCCTCCACAGCTGCAAGTTCTATAGGTTTCCTTTCCATAACTCAGGCATTTGGTGGGTCTGCCCCTCTAGCCAGCTGCACAAACCTGGGGAGACTGGATCCAAGCTGAGAGGCAGGGCCTGCCCCCTGGCCAGATGTGCTGAGTGCTCAGATGTTAATATGGCCAAAGAGCAGGGTTAGAGTGGAACCCCCAGAAACATCCATGACTACAATCAATAGGGACTTGGTAAAATTCAAATATAGCCATACAGAATCTGCTTAATTTAGTCTCTTTGTATGGAGGAAGTAAGTGGCACTCTAACTCTGGCAAGGGTTTCTGAGAAGAGGCATCTGTACTTATTATAAAAATTATGCCTCAGAGTTAGATTTACCTGAAATATACTTGGCATCCAAACTGAAAGATGGAAAGAATGTTATACTTGCTAACTACAAGTGCCTTGTAGTGAAATATCCATATGACATTTCCATGAGGGAATGTCTTTGAGTTTATGTTTGTGTTGTTTATTACACAGACAGGTTTGGGTAAGTGCCATATTCAAGGTATGGTGGTGAAGTCTGATTGGAGCCCATGGTGTGACTCTCCTTTTGCACGTGGTCACAATTCTCATCCACGCCCTACTACTCTCTACCGCTCTGACCCTGAGAAGTGCCCTGAAACTCAGGGCTTGAACCAAATGACCTTCTTAGGTCCTTCCCAACTCAAATATTTCATGATGACAGACTAGGTAACACCAGGCCTTTAAATTCATTTGTAGAACAAGAAGGTATGAAAATCTGTATGCAAAGCTATTAGGGACCAAGATTTAGAGACAATTTATGGGTCACAGGTAAATTTTTAAATTTAAAAAACCGTGATGATTCTTTAGTTGTTTACATGTTTGTTTTGTTGATCACTTTTATCATAAACCTATTGTTGATAGTGCAAAGAACTAAAAAGAGTTGAGTTCAAATTTTTTCCAGTAAGACAGATATAGAGAACAAACAAGTGGTTACCAATGGGGAAAGGGAAGGGGGGAGTGGCAACATAGGGGTAGGACATTAACAGGTACAAACTATTATGTATAAAATAAGCTATAAGGATATAGTGTACAACACAGAATACAGCCAATATTTAATAAAAACTATAAATGAGGTATAACTTTTAAAAATTGGGCATCACTATATTGTACACCTGTAACTTATATAATATTGTACATCAACTATACTTTAATAAAAAAAAGAGTGCACTATAAAAAATTCTGTTTTCCAATGAAACATTTTGTTTTGGATCTAAAGAACACTGTTTCCTTTTCTCTGTGTCAAAGAAAAAAAAAGTAAAATAAACAGCCTCTTTCCCAAACCTCCAAATTCCAGCAATTAGATGCGTGCTATTAAAAAAAAAGCAACCAGACGTTAGCAGCTATGGTGGCTGAGGACCGTTTTCTGGCGGACACTGTTAGACTTTATTGATGATCTCAGACACCTGTATTTCCTGAGACGCCTTGGGCACCTTTTCTTACCTGAGGAGGCGGAGCTCTGCCAGCAGAGTGGGGTTTTGCTGCGCCTTCTCCGGAGTGGGCTGAGAAGCTTGCTCATGCTCTAGCCGCAGCCTCTGGATCTCCTGTAAGATTTCTCTTGGGAGAGAGGAGGAAGATAAGAAACCCAGGTCAGTTAACTTCCAGGATGTCCAGGATCTAACATCTGAGTAGATCAGGGCCACCAGAGCAAAGAAAGAAGGGGTCATCCTATGTGTTGGAGCAGAACCAACCTTCATTAACCGACTGTGTTTACGAGGTGTTGGCTGTAGCTAGTTGGGTTAGGGAGCCATTGACCGAAACCACCCGCCTTGGCCAGGTAAGATGACAACTGATAACTGCTTGCCTGAGTTGTCTCACAACAGGAGGTTCCAATAAGGAGCATGGCGCTGCCACCAAAAACTAACCAGGAGAATTCAGGAGGGGCCAAGACAGGGAGGAGACGACCAACCTCCCAGAATCCTTCCTGCTGGAATCCATCTTGGGTGAGAGATGCGCGCGCCACCAGGAAGGACCCTGAGTCAGACCAAATATGGGCCAAGCAAGATGATTGGCCAGAGACAACCCGGAAACTAACCCCATCACCATAAAACCTGAGACTGCGAGCCACGTGGCAGAGCAGTTCTCCTGGGTTCCCTTACCCTCCTGCTCTCCCCCCAGGCGCCCGTTCGTTCCCAATAAACTCTTTGCTTTGTCAATATGTGTCTCCTTGGACAATTCATTTCTGAGTGTTAGACAAGAGCCCGCTCTCCGGCCCTGGAACATTGTTGCCCCTTTCTGCAACAGCTGCGTGCTCTGGGTGAGGGGATACTGCCTTCATCTCCAGTACATCCAAACTAGGAAGACTCTGCAATATGTCATTGGAGCCTTCAAGCTGAGTGTTCTCCCCAGGACCTAATACTCTCTCTAGTCAGTAATATAATGCTGTGGTAATGTGTTCAACTTTGCAAAGCGCACTGCTTAAGAGACAAAAATGAATCTTCCTCTTATTTATGATCTCAGTCTGACACCATAAAGTACCTGCAGCTACCAAGTAAGAGATGCTTGGAAAAAATAAGGATAAATGGTGCTCATTTTGCAAAACTAAATAACCCCATTCTCTCACCAGGAATGAAATTCTTCTCACTGAATTTATCTGAGAAGCCCCCAGGTAGGCAAAATTCTTTCTCTTTTCCTTAATATTTTCAGCCTTAACAATGTATCTGAATAAGGGTAGCCTTATGAAGGAAAGTGCTTTTAAAAGGATTCACTGTAATTGACTCTGTGACATAAGAGTGCTATTGGTGTGACCTCTGTCAGGGGTGAGACATGTCAGTCTATTATTGATGTTGGGGCCTGGGCTGCCCTGCATTGAGGTGAACATTAGGCCAGCCATAAGGGATGGGTGACCGATGTAAGACAAATTATCCCTAAGTGAGTTAGAAGCTATTAAGCAAGGTTAGAAGTCACAGGTTCTTGGGGGAGGGGTCAGTCTCCCATCCAGCAAAATGCAGAAGAGCCCATAAGACAGAACGAAGCACCAAGAATGGAAGGTGAACTTGGTGAGCAAGGGGGATGGGTGGCTTTCCATCTGAGAGACTGATTTACAACCTCCTGCTTCACAAACATGCCAGAATCAAGAAGCTAATTACCAGTGAGTCACTACACCTCTCATGGGTATGGTGAGGAGCTTGGACCATAATTCAGTGGTTTTCAACTTTTTTTTTTGTCCCCCTTAGTGTTCTATAGTGGAAAATTTTCTTTAAAAGAAAGCTTCCATGGAAACCCAACATGTCACACAGTTAAGAAGGAACTTCTCTGGTTAAAGAAAGGGGGGGGTGCCCTGTGCTACTAGCTCTTCTTCCTCTTCACACATGCCTACAGGGCCCCCGAGCTCCCAGAGAGCTCAGCCTGAAAATCAGTGAACTGAGATTTCCAAGATCTTGAGGGCTAACATCCTGACATTCTGTGACTCCCACTAGTTTTCCTTGTTGGTTCTCAGGACAGAACCATGACACAGCCATTTAGCCCAAGGAAGAAAAAGAGAGAAGCAGCTCTGATCAGATGAGAATAAAGGTAAGATAGGTAAGGAGCATGAAGTGCTTAGACTACACCCAGGGACTCTGCTGTCTTCTTTAGTCTTATTTAATCCTCATAACAGTTCTATTGTATATAGACTAGTAGAGTGCCAATAGTTCTATTGGTACTGCTATTATCTGTTTTATGAATGAGGGAATCAAGCACATACCAGTTAAAAGTCTTGTCCAATTTCAATAAGTAGGTGGTAGCAGTCATTTGAACTCAGGGGGGTTTGCCCCAAAGCCCATATATGTTCGACTCCCTCAGTCTTTGGTACTTGCTTGGACAGGTCTAGCCTAGGCAGGCTGTGACTTCCACAATGTAATCTGAAGAGTCCAGCTACTCCTAATACTAACTCTAACTGATTCCTCTAAGGATGCTCTAAGAAAGCATTATCTTCTAAAGATCATTTCTGAAATGTCTAAATGACTACCTAGGGTAGTCATGGAGTAAAGTGAGGAATTCTATTCTTCCTTGAAGCCCAGAGATCTGATTATTGGGTTAACTGTCACTTTGGAGACCATTGGATCCCTGGGTGAATTTCCATGGTGCAGGAACTGTGACCTGGATAAGCTTCTGGGATGTGGTTCTGGGGTCTTTGGAAGGCATGAGGCCGTTGGCTTAGAGAGATGAGTTCAGGAGGGTCTAGATGCTCTTCAGGCACGGGGTGGGGAAAGAACTCAGGGAAAGGATGAAGCTCTCTTTCTGCCGTCTCTTCTCATTTCCATTCCTTTATTCCCTCTCGTCCTAAAAACATGTATTCAGAGATTGCAATCCCCAAATGCCCTAGAAACAAGCAGTAAGAGTGGTAGCATGGTACAGGCAGCACATTCATGGGGTTTCTTGCTGATTCTGGAATCCCACATGGAGGTAGATATCCCTGGGGTATTTCCTTAAAGGAAGTCCCGATTTCCCCTCAAGTGTGCTATCCCCATGCTGAGTGGAAGCAGAGAATCGGAAGGGAAAACAAAGTGCTTTGGAGAGGTGGGAGAGTAGATTAAAATTGCAACCAATATATTTGTGGGCTTGTAAATTTTCACTTTAGTCTTTTTTTCTTTCTAAGAATATGAAAATGTGCCAAGTGAGTTTGTATCTTCCTTTTAATTTTTTTTTCTATAGAATTTTAAAGAATAGCATGACCATTTATCCCAAAATTTTCAGGTCAAACTCTACAGGCATGCAACAATGATCACAACCCCCTCCTTTACCAGTCTGATCTCAGAAGAGACATCAGTGTTTAAAGATGAGATTAAGTATTAAGACAGCTTGGTGTTGTTCTAAGAAATACAGGATGTACAAGTTGTTCTTATATGAGGCTTACTCAGCATTGAGTTTGAGATCTGACTCAGATATTTATTATTTTCTCACTCAGTATATACTGACTGAGTTTCTACAATGTTACAACGTACCAGGCATGGTTCTGGAACTCAGGGGCCATTTGTCACGGCCTCTGTTCTCAAAGAACTTCCATATCAGTCAGGGAAGACAGACAATAAAAAGGAAACAAACACTTAAATGTGACTTTTTTTCAGAGAGAGATGTCATACACACACACACACACACACACACACACACACACACGCACACGGATGTAACAGAGTGGTTCCTGGAATAGGAGGTAGTGGGAGAGATTAGAGAGGTGATCTTTTAGGAGGTGGCATTTGAGCTGAGATCTGAGTGATACGAAGGAGCCATCTCTGCAGAGACCCCGAGGAAGAGCTTTCTAAGCTGCGAGAACAACCGATACTTTAAAGGCTGTAAAGAAAGAAAGAAGCAGGAGTGTAATGAGCCAGGCAGGCTGTGGCTGGCAAGAGAGGCTGGAATCAGGTCAGGTAGGACCTGCAGACTGTGGTAAGAGCGGTGGGTTTTATTCAAAGTGGGTGGAAAATCACCAGTGGGTTCTGAATAAGAAAGAACATGATATGAAATGACAGGTTGGATTGAGTGGTAATGGAGGACATGAAGTGCATGGGTTTTGGGAACTGCCACGGGGCCAGACTGTGAATCGGTCTGTGTTGAATAAAGAGACAACCTACTGATGGGTTGGGCGTGGAAATGTTTGGCTTGAACAACTGGGTGGTCACTCCAGATGCCCCTTTAGCTGGGGATCCTCACAGGACCCCTCCCTGGCGAGCCTTCTGCTTGTCTCTGGGGGGCTGAGATACTTTCCTCCTAGCACCCAGGAGCGCCCTTCTGCCTTAGACAGCTCCTTAACAAAAATAAGTGTGTCAGAAAAAGGGAAATGAGACTGTCTAGGGAGACTATGTTAATTGCATCGACATCTCAGAAATAATAAATATATATATATATATATATATATATATATATATATATAAAATTATTTTTTCCCTCGTGAAGTTTCTGATGATCTAAAATTTAAAGATTAGCTTTTCAGAAGCCAGCATCATTGACTCTAGATGTCTTCCCTTATATTTATATGCCTACAGGGTGAAAAACCCTGGATATTTAAAAGCATAACTACAGGTTATTAATGAATGCGTGCTTTGATCGAAAAAGCCAGTGTGTCCCAAAAGCCTTACCTGTTCTTGTTTTCTAGTTCTGCAATCAGCTGCCTTTGTTGCTTATTTGCATCAATGGTGAAGGAGATGTCAGGGGCACTCCTCTGCTGTACTGGCTGCTGGAAAATATGTGGTTTATACTATTTAGTACTGGGAAGGGGAACCGACCTGTGTTTGAAAAGACAGGAGTCGTGAGATATGCACAAGAAAGAAAAAACTATTTCTATCAAAACAAAAAAAAGCAAACACGTAAAATTAAATGGCCATTCCTCTCCTAAGGACCAGCTTTTTTGGGGATCCGGAGCACATCTATGCAGTGGAAAGCAGAATAGAATCCTTTGGCAGGCAAATATAGAAAACATGGGAAAAATTGGTTTTTAGCTTTCTGACTTGAAGTCTTTGGGGAACTAGTTCATTCTTGCCATGCTGTTCCCATTGCAACTATTCTTTCAGTAAAGGTGGGGTTAAAAAAATATATCACTGCTGAATTATCTCTTTCTCTAGAGTTACTGTTTAACCACTGTAATATACAATTAAAAATTGTATAGTTTTTTTTAAACTAATTAATTTATTTATTCATTTTTGGCTGTGTTGGGCCTTCGTTTCTGCGCGAGGGCTCTCTCCAGTTGCGGCGAGCGGGGGCCACTCTTCATCGCGGTGCGCGGGCCTCTCACCATCGCGGCCTCTCTTGTTGCGGAGCACAGGCTCCAGACGCGCAGGCTCAGTAGCTGCGGCTCAGGGGCCCAGCTGCTCCGTGGCATGTGGGATCCTCCCAGACCAGGGCTCGAACCCGTGTCCCCTGCACTGGCAGGCGGACTCCCAACCACTGCACCACCAGGGAAACCCAAAAAATTGTATAGTTTTAAAGTCACAGTGAATATGACTTTCTTTTCTTCTTTTGGTCAACATACTTTTAGCATTTCTTTATTCATATATGTAATTTTACACTGATGGATTGCAACCAGCTTTAACAACTGGTGTATACGCAGTCATAACTTTCTCCATTCTTTTGTTTTTTTTTTAATAAAGTTATTTATTTATTTATTTTTGGCTGCGTTGGGTCATCGTTGCTGCTCTCGGGCCTTCTCTAGTTGTGGCGAGCGGGGGCTACTCTTCCTTGCAGTGCGTGGGCTTCTCACTGCAGTGGCTTCTCTTGTTGCAGAGCATGGGCTCTAGGCGTGCGGGCTTCAGTAGTTGTGGCGTGTGGGCTCAGTAGTTGTGGCTCGTGGGCTCTAGAGCACAGTCTGAGTAGTTGTGGCGCACAGGCTTAGTTGCTCTGTGGCATGTGGGATCTTCCCGGACCAGGGCTCGAACCCGTGTCCCCTGCATTGGCAGGCGGATTCTTAACCACTGCGCCACCAGGGAAGTCCCTCTCCATTCTTACATAATCACATATATATAAGAATATGATTATATAAGAATATATATGTATATATACTTCATATACCCTATTTATATATATGTATTTATGTGTATGTGTATCTAGTCAAGGGCTTAATTGATATTGTTTTATAAAAGTAGGGTCAGATTATGTAGACTTCCCTGTGCCTTGCTTTCTTTGCTCTACCATACATTATAGAAATCCCTCAATGTCAGTCTTTATTGCTTTTAAAACAAATTTTAAAAAATTACAACTAATTTTTCTACCAAAGAATGCCAAGCTTTAAAAAATAACACCCATTGCCTAAGCCCAAAGACATGGTGAAACTCAGCCTGATTTGTCATTTCTAGAAAACTAACCATAGGGAAAGGTTTAAACTTGGTAAAGGTCTGGCTTTCATAAAGCTTTTCTATCATTTTTAATTAGCATTTCTTTTAACAAAGAAACGATTTGTGCTGCTAATGAAGAAGTGTGAGGTCCTATATTTTATATCCTAAATGGTCTTCTATAGCGAAGTCTGGCATATGGGAACTTTGACATGTGATGCAGAGTTTTCTTCTGATTTTATGACATAATTTTCTCTTTCTTGCTATATTGAGAAAAGTAGAAACAACTTTTGATATATATTTCTTGATATATTGATAAAAGTAGAAACTTATCTGAGCCAGTTGTGGATTTGAATCATTGCTTGCTCTTTATATTAATTGATTAGGAATTATCCACAGAAATTGGGTATTGGTCTGGTTCAGCACTATTGTAACAGGAATACCTCAAGCTCTGATTCATGCTAGACCAGAATGATAGCTGGAAAGTGAAAATGGAAGCAGTGGAAGGCCAGATCGTTTTTAGGTCTTGCAGTAGCACAGTAGCAACTACTCAGCTCTGCTGTTGTGGCATCAGCTGTTAGGGTAACAATCAACGTGACATCCTCTCATTCAGGGTACTTAACAGATGAAGTGGACTCTGCTGCCAGTCTCGCCGCGTATCTGGCGATCAGCCGGTGCTCTTCATCAAGCCGGGTGGAGCTCTCAAGCATACTATTGAGAACAGAGCAAGAAAGAGTCAGTCAGGCAACCGAGAAAGATGGAAATATTCATACTACCACCTGGAGTGGGTTGGCTATTTCAATTTTTCAGCACAAAAAATTTGAGAGCTATACAAAATCCTGTTAGGTTAATGACATCAGACTTGGATTCATGATACGATCTAATACGTGGCCAGGAAGGTCCTTAATAAATCCTGTCTTACAAAGAAAGCTCCAAAGAGGAGTGACTTTTCTGATCAACATTTCTGATGAAAGGATACTTTCTCTTTAATTTAGTTGTATTGCCTTTAACAATTTAATTTCCTTATGACAAAGTAATACATGTCTGAAACCAACATGTTAGACAATATGAAAACAAGAAGGAAGAAGAAACCAATTGTGGTCAGCCTCCAGTCATCCCCCGCTCCTGGTATTCACACTCAAGTGTGTAATCCTCTTCATTTATTGTAGTATGGCTGGACTTACAGACTTAATTCTAATGAATAGAATGTGGCAGAAGTAATGGAAGGTAACTTCCAAGATTAGGTTATAAAAAGACCCTGGCTTCTGTCCTGGGCATGTTTTCTCTCTCTCGAGCCCTTCTGGATTGCTTGCCCTGTGGGAAGCTGGATGCCATGTCACAGGTGGCTCTGTGGAAAGGCCCACGTGAGGAGGAACTGAAGCCGGCCAGTAACCATGTGACTGGATCCCCTTCGGTAGAGCCTTTAGATGAGATCACAGCCCACCCACAGCTTGATTACAACCTCGAGAAAGTCCCGAGCCAAACATGGATTCCTCACCCACTGTGTTTGTTGTTTTAAGCTGCTGAGGTTTTGGGTAATTTGTTATGCAGCAATACATAATGAATATAATTCTCATCTACAATGCTACTACCCAGGTACCTTGACATTTTATATTTACTTCCAGAGAAGTAGAATTATGGTAGTGGCTTCTAATGACATGAATGGGAATCATTTAGTGTCTCCTATAAATTGATAAAAATTCTTCCTATTAGAATAAGAATAATCTGATCCCTTAAAAACACTCACGCAAATAGAAGCATTTTCAACTCTCCTAGAGAGTTGATATTTCAGAAAGCCCTTCACGTAAGACTAAGTTTTGGGTGCCACTAAAAAAAAAATTCTGTGAAACATACCAGTAACACTAATCCTGTTAATAGACTAGTTGGTCATAGTTTAGTTTATCAGTTATTATGGTGAGTATCAGGCCAGGATCAAGATTAGAAACCAGTTCCTCTCAATCCCCAAATATACTTATATTCTCCTCCACTGGCTTATATTTAAGCCTGTTCCTTAAAGAAAAAAAATAATACTCATGGTTATACATTAAAAATGACACATTTCTATCCCAGTGTTAAGGTTGTAAAAATTATCCACCGAAAAGACCTGGATCCATATACAGTAATATACATTTATATTATTTATTTGTACACTTACATAAACAGTAAACATGCAACATAGTCTTTCAACCTTTGTTCTAAAGTGAGAAGATGAATGAAAATCATTATGCGCTTTCAGCATATTAGCTATGTCACTTCCAAGTAGCTCTTCTCTGCTTGGTGGAATCCGTTACTGTAACATTTTTTTCTGGTCATTTGGAAGATATTCCTGTTTCCCTTATCTATGGGCTAGTCTATATTCCTCACATATGTAAACTATACCTGTTCTTATCCTGAATTCTTCCACTAGATTTAGCCCTTTTCTCTAAGTTACCGTATCCTACCTAGAATATTCCTGAATTTCTCCATTTACCAAGTCACTTCTTCATCCTCAGAAAAAGAGTCTTCACTTTCCTGCTGCCCAAATGAGACAATGCATGTAAAAAACATCAAGCTGGTATGATGCCTAGAACACATTAAATGCTCAAAAATATTAGGTAATACAATTTTATTATTATTTTGCCTCTTAAGTAACCTGTTCGGATTCATTAATGATTCTTGGCTCCTTCAAAATGTCATCTACCATCCAACAGCTATCTAGAGCAGGGCTTCTCAAACTTTAGTGTGTGTACATATCACGTAGGGATCTTGTGAAAATGCAGTCTCTGATTCTGGAGTGGGGGATGGTGGGGTAGGATGGGACCCCAGAATCTGCATTTCCAATAAGCTCTCAAGATACGTAGGTATTGCTGGTCCAAGGACAACACTCTGAGTAGCAAGGATCTAGAAGATCTTGAAAATAAAATGGAAAAGTTAAACACATGAAATGAACCCCAAATGTAAGCCATAAAAGACATCATTTTTCATATCCATATAGCACTGTGATATTTTCACACAAATTCCCTTAAGACGGATATTCTAGGATTCAGGGCTCACCTATGTGTAGTATTAATCCCAGTGGATTGAGAGTTCAACCAGCATAAAAATTTAAAGTTGGAATAAAAAACTACTTTTACTAGCAAAAGGCCAAATTAGTTCTGGACAACGGATGCTTTAAAACAGATGTTTAAAGCAGATGTGTTGGGACTTCCCTGGTGGCGCAATGGTTAAGACTCCGCTTGCCGACGCAGGGGACACGGGTTCGAGCCTTGGTCCGGGAAGATCCCACATGCGGCAGAACAACTAAGCCTGTGCACCACAACTACTGAGCGTGTGCTCTAGAGCCCGTGAGCCACAATTACTGAGCCTGCGCGCCTAGAGCCCGTGCTCCGCAACGAGAAGCCACTGCAATGAGAAGCCCACGCACCGCAACGAAGAGTAGCCCCCACTCACCACAACTAGAGAGAGCCCAAGCGCAGCAATGAAGACCCAACACAGCCAAAAATAAATAAATAAATAAATAAATAAATACATAAATAAAAAGAAAAGCAGATGTGTTATAAAACGTCTGACCTCTGCAGTGGTTAAAAATAATAACTGAGGGGCTTCCCTGGTGGCGCAGTGGTTGAGAATCTGCCTGCTAATGCAGGGGACACGGGTTCGAGCCCTGGTCTGGGAAGATCCCACATCCCGCGGAGCAACTAGGCCTGTGAGCCACAACTACTGAGCCTGCGCGTCTGGAGCCTGTGCTCCGCAACAAGAGAGGCCGCGATAGTGAGAGGCCCGCGCACAGCATTGAAGAGTGGCCCCCGCTTGCCACAACTAGAGAAAGCCCTCGCACAGAAACGAAGACCCAACACAGCCAAAAAAAAAAAAAAATAATAATAATAATAACTGAATTTCTTGTTACAGCTTCAATGAGAAAGTGAAAGTTTACGCTGCCCTTACTTTAAACATAAAACCACCCCAAAAGAAATAATTCAATTTGATTTTAACACATTGGTCATTTTCTGGCTGGTGTATTAGAGACCATAGGCCTAACTCAACACAGTTTGTGTAGACAACAAGGCCCAAAACTCCAAGCCCAGGACGATGATCTGTTTGAATGCCTGAAAGTGACTTTGTCAAAAACATTTGTGAGTGTTTTGATAAATAAATAATAACAAAAAACCTTGATAAAAAACCTCATGATAAAAGTGCCTTTTATCATGAATGACCAGCAAGTATAAATAATATGAAGGTTATATTAAAAAAAAAGCCTCCTGGAAATGAAAGAAGGGAAGTTATGGGGTTTCATCTAGTAAGCTATAACTCATACTTCCCCTGCCTCTCCTTCCTCCAGCACCGAGTGAATGAGGGGTGGAGTGATGTATTGCCCCTTTGTGCACACAAACGATTTATAAGTCCACATGGGCCATTTCAGTACGTTCGCATTATACAAGGGTGAATGAGGCGTTCCCCTAATAAATTCCATTATTTCAAGACTTCAATTACCAATAGTCGAAAATGAATGGCCAATAATTCCCTAAATCATTAAAGAAATACCAATTCCAACACTGTCTCCATCCCTGCCTATTCATTTCCAGACTTTATAGTCAGTAATCTTGTTACAAGACCATGATGAATTAAAAAGGGGCTGCTGTGTAGACTGCATTTCAGAATGGGGAAATCTATTACACTGAAAGCTCTCCACTTTCTGCCTTAATACATGGCCAGCGTCTGTTGCTAGTGATTTCAAAATGGCATCTAGGAAACTCAAGTGGCACCAGCTGAGCTAGGGCTTCCTAAATTGTGATTTAGCAGGGATTTCTGGGAACTCAAGGTTTGTTCACATTTCTCTGGTTTCTCTGCAGGCCTGTTTCCCCGGCAGTCCAGGGGTTAGGACTCCGTGCTCTTACTGCCGAGGGCCCGGGTTCAATCCCTGGTTGGGGAACTAAAATCCTACAAGCTGTGCGGCCAAAAAAAAAAAAAAAAAAATCAGAATAAATGTAAAAAAAAATGTATTTGTCTACACTTGAGTCATGAAGAGATTCACCTATGTTTAAAAAAAAATGAAAAAAAAAATACACAAATAATAATGTGATCTAAAGGGCACCAGAAATACTTCTTCATTTTTCCTTAATATTTTTTCCATTTGTCTGAACGGTGCCAGGAACTTTAGAGGTTACTTTTTAAGGTCATTAAGTGTCACTACTCTTTTATTAAAATGCAAATAGCTATTAGGAGGATTACTGCCTGAGAAGGCATTATTAGTTATTACTTAAGCAGAAGATGACTTTCTCAGGGTATTTCCTGTCTTTCACAGTTGGTTGAGAGCAAAATGCCATAGGAATCTTCATGGATAATAATAATAATAAAGCAACTTACCATAACAATGGCTTCTCTATAGAGGTGCCTTCAAACTCCTTTATCAAGACCCTGACTTTGATAACCCACTATGTTATAATCGTCCACCAAGGCCATGCCTTCTACCTCTACAAATTCACAAATTCCTCCATTTCCTTCCATTCCAGCTGTCACCAATGTGGCCCAGGCCACCGTCACCTCATCCTGAATGAGTGTAAAGTCCTCTCAATAAGTCATTCTGATTTGAGAGTTATTCTTTCCTCCAATTCATTTCCTGTCCTCAAGTCATCGATCTTTTAAAAGTGAAGTTGGCTGTAACGTTCTTATGCATAAAATTCTTAATAGGTTCTCATTTTTCAAATTCCTAAATAAGACTTATAAGGTCCTGCATAGTCTAGCTTCATCCTTTACCCCCGTGGCCTTACCACACTTAAGTTCCTCACATGAACCATATTCTCTCTGTCCTGAATGATCTCTCTGTCTCCTCCACCCACTTCTGCTTGGCTAATTCCTCTTCATTCTGGTATTGGCTTTGGCTTCCATTTCCTGCCCTCATGTCCGACCTCCAAATTCAGGTCCATTGCTCCTTATATATTCTATAGCCCTCTGCACTTTGCTGCCCTTGTTACAGCTGTTATCTCTTTGCTTTTTTTGAAATTGGGGTATAGTTGCTTTACAATGTTGTGTTACGTTTCTGCTGTACAACAAAATGAATCAGCTATATGTATACATATATAGCCTCCCTCTTGGACCTCTCCCACCGCCAATTCCCACACATCGAGGTCACCACAGAGCACTGAGCTGAGCTCCCTGGGCTATACAGCAGGTTCCCACTAGCTTTCTATTTTACACATGGCAGTGTATATATGTCAATCCTAATCTCCCAGTTCATCCCACCTCCCCTTCCCCCCATGTCCACAAGTCCATTCTCTATGTCTGTGTCTCTATTGCTAAAAAAAAAAAAAAAAAAAAAGCAAGACTACTTCATAAATGATGTTGCATTCTTCTCCTTGCATTTTAATTGCCCTTTTCACTTGTCTTTATCCTTCACTAAACTGTAACTTCTTTGAGGACAGAATGGTTCAATCTCTTCACCCTTGGAACCTGAGTGTTTGGCACAGTGCTTAGAACATAGCAGGAACTACCCAAGAATTAGTTGGACAAAAGAACAAATAAAGGTTGGCTCACTTAAGCTTGCAATGTCATGGTCTTTGGCCCAACTCTTCTATATCCTGTTTGGCTCTGCCTGCATCCTCAGCACTTTGGGAAAATCATAAGAATACAATGAAATACTGTATTTTAACACTAGCCATGCCATCCAAAATCCAACAAATTATTTACATTTGGCAGAGTTAAAATCAAGATACATTCTATGGCTGCATATAGATTCCTTATCTGCTTTGTATAGTTGTTAAAGCTCATAGAAATGTCATTATACTCATTCATATTTATCAACAGTAGATCTTTTCCACCCCCTGTAATGGCAAATTCTCTTTTGGCTCACCTTTTGTTGTTGTTTTAAAGATTAGGAAAGCAGATGGTGTCTGAAAGAGGTAAGCTCCCACTGGTAGCGGTGTTATGCAAGAGTGGGTGGGAGGTTGGCTGGATCATTTCTGGATGCAAACCCTAGCCCTCTCACTAGCTGTGTGACTCTGGGAAAATCACTTAACCTCTCTGTGCCTCAATTTCCTCACCTATAAAACAGGTATACAGTGGTAACTTACTACATGGCTTATTGGGAGAATTGCCATGTGAAGTGTTTACAGCAGTGCCAGGGTACATGGTAAGACTCGATGGGAGTATTCTTTTTCACTCTTACTTATAAAAAGCAGGTAATATTGTTTGGTATGACCATTTTTGCTCCATCACTTCCTTATCTATAAATTACCTTTTTGCTCAAGAAAATATGATTGGTTACCAGCCAGTATTCTAGGTTATATCAAAAAGAAGAAAAACAGTTTAGTTGAATCAATGAAGGATTTTACAGAAGCAATAGGTGGTCTTTGTATCTCTGATTTCCTGAACAAAGGAAGGAGTTAGCTTAACAGTGATAGTCTTCTCTTATTTCTCCTTGCAACTCATACAAAGTTGCATACTACCATGAGTTTTTAATCAAAATGTCCCTTTTGTACAATTTATCAAGCAACATATGAGACCATGTCCCATTCTGAATTCTTTATGTTAGCACATTTGGAGAAAGCATAATCTGAAGTTCATCAACTCAATATTGATGCACATACATGAGCTATCAGTTTATTTCTACCATATTACAACGGACAGGTTTTCCAAAATGGGATTTAAAATCTAACTTATTATGTGCCTTTCACTCGATTCAAAATTAAGTGAGGAACTAACAATGAATTATTCCCATGTTCCCAGTACCACGCTAGTTAATTTACATTAATAACCTCATCAGATTGTAGTGTCACTCTCATTTTCCATGGGAACTTAAAATATATTAGAATCTATAACAGGGAAACGAACTCATCTTAAAATCAATTTATCATCTGATTGATCATGCTGAGAAAACCTCTGTGAGTACGGTGCAGCTCATGCAAATACGTGCATTGGTGGTGTGACATTCTTCAGAAGGTTTACATTTTTAGGATTCTAAGGAAATGTTTTTCTCAGAAGTCTAGTTCTATAACTGAAGGTCCTAAACATTTTACAGAAGAAAAGGAGTAGTGTTAACAAGGAAATGAAAACTCACAAAAGAAGATACTTTTCAATATGTGTGGATAATAATTTCTTTTTCCTTTCTGCAGCTTGCAATAAACTTATACTTTTCAAAATCACAACATTTACTGAAAAGAGTCAGTCAAATCTTAGTCTACACATTAAAAATATTAAAGGCATACAATTCAGTGGATTCAGTGTAGAAGCATGCTATGGACTGAACTGTCTCTCCTCACATTCACGTGTTGAAGCCCTAATCCCCAGTGCCTTAGAATGTGGCTGTGTTTGGAGATGGGAATTTAAAGAGGTAATTAAGGTTAAATGAGGTCATAAGGGTGGGGGCCTAATCCAATATGACTGGTGTCCTTATGAGAAGAGGAAGAGACACCGAGGATGTATGTGCACAGAGAAAAGGCCATGTGAGTACGTAGCAAGAAGGCAGCCATCTGCAGGCCAAGGAGAGAGGCCTCAGCAGAAACAGCCCCGCAGGCTCCATGGTCTTAGACTTCTAGCCTCCAGAACTGTGAGAAAATAAACTTCTGTTGTTCAAGCCACGCAGTCTGTTGTACTTTGTTACAGTAGCCATAGTGAACTGATACAAAGTGGAAAAGGTCAGAGAACATTAAAAAATTAAAAAAAAATTTTTTTGCCCAACATCACTTTTACTTTTTATTTTTTTGCCTCTTATTAGTTGCTTTTGTCACATCAGTGAATTGCTGCTTCTCGTCTTTATCCACATTTATCACTTCTACCTACGTCAAGTTTAATACTTTACTTTTTCACCTATTTTATACTCTTACACTAAATGTTCAATTTCAGGGCTAATTTATTTATTTATTTATTTTTAAATTTTTTTTATGGATTTCAAAATTAAGCTTGATAACATGCCATGGGGGCTAATTTATAATAGGTGATCTTTTAATAGCAAAAAGTATTTTTCTAGTAGAAAAGATTTTCTGAGGACTCCTAACAATTTTGTTTAGGGTGAGAGGGAATTTTATATCTGTAGCACTATCAATATTCTCCAACATCAATGGGCATTTATTGGGCACTTACTGTGTGCCAGGCACTGTGCTAGGTGTCAGAGAGATGGTGGTAAACAAGTCCGAGAAGGTCTGCACCATAAGAGGAAGGTAGGAGTGAACCAACCCACCAAGGAACCAGTGATAACAGTTATGACAAGAATGAAATAAATAGTATCCCATGATCAGACTAATATGAGAGACCTACCTGAGTAGGTAGGTGCCTTTAATCAGAGTCTGGAAGCCAGAGAAGGAGCCAGTTCATGTGTGTGTGGAAGGAAAGGGAAGGAGGAAAATGGGGAAGAATGTTCTAGGCATAGGGGAAGAACTAGTATCATGGTCTCTGAGGCAGTTTTAGGAATTTTTTTTAGGAACTGATGAAAAGCTGATGTGACTAAATATTGTGGTTGAGTGGGAGAACCCCATGAGAGCTGGGGCTGGGAGAGGGGGAGGCGAGGGCTAGGTCACACACAGGCTTGCAGCCCCAGTGATGGGTCTGGGCTGTGAACTAAGTACCATAGGACTCTATTAAAGGAAGCAAGTGAGCAAGTAACAACTTAGACTTCATACGTGAAACCCGGAAATAGGCGTCAAAATGTCCCGTTTCTTGTACTTGAGAAAAACATAAGCAGGACAGATATCAACCTAATTATATGAGATCAGGGGTCTAACAAAGTGACAGCAATCGATCATGACGTCAAAGTATAGACTGTACCCTTTCACTGTACTGATTCCCTCCCTTACACAAGGGGCCTTTTCAGAGTTGAGAGAAACGTGCCAGAAGCTTCTGACTGGTAAGTATCAAGGCTTAAAATTATGGTTAGAGTTGGAAGTTCTGGGCTGGTTTGCAACCTCCTTTGGTCTGCCTGCCACCATCTGTCCTATAAACCACTAGCAAGCCTGGGCACCTGATAAGCTCTAGGAGAGGCCAGAAAAAGCCCTCACTGTATAACTCTGAGACCCCTCCTCCCCCAATGAAGAAGGTGCTTGAAAACCATTAAGGCTTTTAAAACTTCACTTAGGAATTAGGAAGACAGTAGGACTTCTCCCTTGATCTACAGTTTATTTATTTGGCTTATCTGACATCAGAATCAGCAAGGGCACATAAGAATATCTTTAATTTAGCAGCAGACTATTTACAGATGAGTCAGTTTCCCATTGTGCTAAGCAGTTGATATAGGGGAGAAGGCTCCCACACCGGGTGAATTAGGAGAATATATGAATACTCACAAAAACACACCTTTCAAGCAAGAACAACTATTAGATTCCTCTTTATAGACCATCTCATGAAGGGTGCACAGACAGGAAGGCCAAGGTATGAGGTGGAAAACAGATGAGACTCAATATCAGAAGACCTTGCTGGCAGGTGACCTTGGATAAGTCACTCAATGTCTTGTAACCGGCATTTTCTTATCAGTGAAATGGCAATAATAATATCCAAACCTACAGGGCTTTGAAAAGCAGATTAAATAATGTGTGGGAAAGGGCTTTGTCATTTTTGAAGCACTTCATAAATGTAAAATTTATTATTCATATTCTGGCTGCTGTGATGAGGTCCAAGAAGCTGAAGAGAAAATTTTTGTCTTTTTGAAGCTTACAACTAAAATGAGAAATCACAAGGCACAGAACTAAATACATAATTGGTAATTTATGAACAACCACTATTTCTATTACTAGTATGTGCTCAAAATATTTGTTAAAATGAAATACAAATAATATAATGGGATATGCAATTTCAGTAAATAGAGGTGTGGTGGATGCAATTGTGGAATGTCCAGAAGAGCTTTCTGGAGGGCATGCATTTATGTAGGTTTTAAAAGATGCAATGTATCACAGTGGTTATGAACTTGGGATCAGGTAGATAAAAGTTGAAAGCCCGGCCCCACTGTGTAGTAGCTATGTGCCTGTGGGAGAGTCATGTAAATGCTCTAAACTGATACCTTTACTGATCGATAAAATGGGGATGAGAGTATTTACCAGCTTATCTAAGGACCAGGGGAAATTATGTAAATAAAGTTTTAAACACAGTGCTTATCATGAGGCAAATGCTTTAAAAAATGGTGGCTCTTGTGATTACTACCATTATAGATCTCACCACAGTTGAATGACGGTTAAGCATCAGAGCTATAATGATGATAAAGGAGGGGAGACATCACTGCATCACTTACAGAATCCTGGCAGGTGTGGGGAATGGTTAGGATCTAATTAAACAGAAAGGAAAGGGAAGGAACAAAATGAGAAAAGAGAAGTTGAAATTTTTTAAGGATGGAAAAAAGTGATGAGAATTATGGAGGGCAGTAGCTTTTAAAACCGAGTCAGGGGCTTCCCTGGTGGTGCAGTGGTTGAGAATCTGCCTGCTAATGCAGAGGACACGGGTTTGAGCCCTGGTCTGGGAAGATCCCACATGCCAAGGAGCAACTGGGCCCGTGAGCCACAACTACTGAGCCTGCGCATCTGGAGCTTGTGCTCTGCAACAAGAGAGGCCGCGATAGTGAGAGGCCCGCGCACCGCGATGAAGAGTGGCCCCCGCTTGCCGCAACTAGAGAAAGCCCTTGCACAGAAACGAAGACCCAACACAGCCAAAAATAAATAAATAAATAAATAGTAAAAATAAAGGAATTCCTTTAAAAAAAAAAGTCTTTAAAAAAAAAAAAAAAAAAAACCGAGTCAGCTTCATTGATCAGTCTTAAATTCTGCTTTGTTTTCAAAATACAAGTCACATCTATCTCTCATCAAGTCAATGTAAGGTGTCTCTACTGAGACAGTTTTATGGTCTTAAGTGACCATCAAGTCAATATGATTAACCACTTGAGGAGGGAAAAGGGCTGGGAGTGACAAACTCTGCACTTTCCTCTTTGGAGATTTCTCTGTTACAACTTTAATTAAGAAAAGGTCAAAGAAGAGTGGTGGAAATAACCAGAGTGTGCTAGATTTTGGACACATACTCCAAAGGACAGGAGAGGACAGGGTGTGAGATCACATCATTGCATTCAGACATGGTTGAATCTTTATCGACTATACCCTGCTTTGAAGATTACCAACACAAATTTTGGGGGGGGGTTAATTTAGTATTTGGTTCTATTGTTTCAGCTACCATATAACATTGGGGAACCAAATTCACTGGGAATAAGATGAAAACCATCACTCCACTTGTAGTTTTGAGAGGCTGAGATGTAAGAAAGAAGAGGAACTGTTTGATCTACAAGCTGGGAAAATTTGAACAAAGAGATGGGCTTAGCTGAAGAGTGCATTTTTATCTCCTGAAAGAGTAGCATATAGTATAAAATTAAACCAGTACACTGGTTATATACATATATTAAAAAAATACAAATTAAGATAAATATATAACTATTAAAACAAATAAATGTTCATCAGTGTATCACCTAAAGTCATCTCATGTACTAATCTTGCAAAAAATAGTTGTAAGGCATCAAGGGAGGGAAGTTCTGGAAACAAAGAAGTGGTTAACAATACCAAGTGGTGAGGGCGATGAATGCCAGATGTTTGAGGGATGCTTTCTGTGACACAGTAGAAGAAAGGGGACCAATTTTAAAGGCAATTTAACCCATTGGCTCACTTAATAGTTATAAAGGCAAAAAATCCATAGGCTCTTAGTTCAGAGAAAAGGTATTAGGGTTATTAAGTAAAATCGAATATTTCTAAGGAACTGGTTTGCTAAACATGTTTGTAAAACAGTTGTCTAAACTAGGATGAAACATGATAATTATACAGTTTGTGCATTTATTTTCATTCAAATTGAAAATGTATATTTATTATTAACTAACTTGAACCAATGGGAGGAATCTCCTGTGTCACAACTAAAATTGAAAGGGAAAAACTCTAGGAATGCCTTTATTCTATTACATAAGGCTATCTGAATTCACACATTTAACACATTGGAAAGTAAGCTTTGAATACTGTGGGACTTGAAAGTAGGCTCTATCAGGATGGCTACCCTGAAACATTTGTAAGAGAAGAGTTGAAAGACAATTTCTCCCGCTCTTATCATTGTTGACGAAATGATTTCCATGGCATAATCCCATCCTATCACTTTTCCTCTTCTTCACTTCTATCTTAAGGGAATGGAGGATTGTTCTCCAAATCAGTAGAAACACACAAGTCCTTGGAATAAGACAAATTCTTGCATCACCGTCATGTAGTAATTTGACATGGCATATGTAACACAGAACTGACTGGTGGGACCCAGAGTCTTGCATCTCCCTAGATGCTAATATTTAGCACAGCACCTGCTTACACGAGTTGTCCCTTTAGCTAAGATATAGACAAAAATGTGAATTCTGTGGTACATTAATGGGCAGTGTCCAAAGTAATATCACAAGACATTTTAATTGGATCAGTTATAAAAATGCTTTAGGGACACCTCTGGCATCCAGTGACTTTGCCCCTTGCTGAGACTGCTTGTCAAGAGATCAGACTGTTCCCCTCTCGCAGGACAGTCAAGCAGCCAAACCTGCACTAACCATGATGGGTTGTTCCGGAGCATGTTGACATACAACCCGATGAGAACATGTTCATCAGCTAGCCTGTCTGCCACATTCAGACTGTACTGTATCCTGAAACAGGGCAGGAGGAAAGAAAAGGTGTTGTTAGGACAGGTGGACAGAAATAAGCAGGGCAGGTAGGAGTGAGTTTGTGGTAGAAAAGGCATCTAGAAAACCAAGCAAGTAAAGGAAAACTAAGCGATGTTCCATGAAAAAACACAAGCAAAATCCAAGCAATGAAATTCACAATGCCATTTCACTCTCTTTAAAAATAGATTTCCGCTTAGGTCAAGTAACTTTTAAGAAAACAGAATTGCATTCTTCAAACCACTAAGGGCAAGAAATTCATTTGTACAGTAAATACACTGAAATAGGTTGCAAGCAAAGATTATCCTTGGGAAAATCAAATCTGAAGCTTAGTCATTTTAAAAAAAGAAAAGGGAATCAGGGAAAGCGAATAACAACACAGATGTGTCTACTCAAAATAACTACTTGATGCTGTTAATGGGGTTATAACAGAGCTGCTTTGACTAAATCAAAGATGGTCTTTCAAACACAAAGCATCTTTGACACAAGAAATCAGCATTTTTAGTTTAGTTAATGCAGGGTTCCAGCACACTCTGGCTTTAACTTACCCTTTGCCCTTCAGCAAAGCTGGAGCAGCCCTAGCCAGCAGTTTGCTCTGCTCGACTTCACTGTCCTTGGGAGGAGAGCTGGTTAATAAGATGGGAAAGCCAAGAAGAGCGTAAACTCGGCAATGCATTCAAGAATAGAAACTGGCAACAGAAACTCCCAAGACTACTTCCAAGCTCCATTTGGACAGCTCTTTGATTACTTTGAAATGTTCAAGATGTTTTCAGATTTCCACATAGTTGAACTAGGAGTAGCAACCTGGCCTGAGAACCACAATTACAATTACACAAGCCACTATGATCCCAGATTTGACCTCTGCTGTTTGCTAAACAAATAGATTGCATATGCCCAGACACAATGACAATTCATTCAGCATTCATGACAGTCTATCCTGTACACAGTCCAATAGTTCACTAAGTCCTGCCAGCCTTCAGATCCCACACAAGAAGCTTATTTCTCCAGCCTGCCCTCTATTCTCCGACTTTCTGTGTTGAACAGAGAATTGAAAATTACCTAGAGATTGGTGTCATATTGAAAGTGTTTTGCTACTTTAGGCACAAGTCACCTGACCTTGGCTGTGAAGCTGCGAAGAAAACTTTCAGAGAAACAGAGAAATAAACCTTTGAGCCTTAGAAACATATATTCATACTCCTTGTGTCTATAACTGGTGAAGAAGAGTCCAATCAATAGGGTAAATTCTTATCATTTTAGATTTATTAGGAAGAATACTCACTTTAATTGGGAATTTTAATGAAAATTTAAAAAGTTTAACGTAGTTTTATTAAAGGAAAATAGAAATATAAATAATAATAAAGTGTGGCCAAGCCAAAGGCACCCAAATTTATATAATATAAATGAATTTATAACTATAATGAATAGGCATGTTCATTGGGAAATATGATATTGATTCTTAGTATTATAACTGTACTTGTAATGTGCTTAAAGAGAGTTTGTTCTTTTGTAGGTTAAAAATTTGCCCTGCAGCACTGGTGTACTTAAAACTCTCCCTTTCTCCCTTCATGGAGAATACAAAAATTAAGTGTCTGACTTTGTTTGAATACCTAGTTTTTAATTACTTGCATTGAAATTATTAGATTTTTACCACCAACTTCCATAACTTTTCAAGAAGTTATAAATCTATATAAGAATGGTTAATAAAGCAGTTAAAAATCTTAAACACTTTAAAAGTTTTAAGGGTTTACTACAAAGCACCACTTTTTCAGACCACAAGGCACAAAATATAGCAACTTATAAATGAATATCACATTAGAATTATGCACAGTATAATTGGAATTCTTGTTTTATAATTCTTGTTTATAATTATGCATAGTATAATTGGAATTCTTGTTTTAGTATATACTTTATAATAGTATATACTACAAGATTCCTTAAATAGTGAGGCTTCTGGTAAATTTAAAATCAAATTTGATCTATAAAGAAAACATCTAGTATAGAGTAGGCATTAATGTTTGTTGAATATTATGACTTTACTCAGCTTTTCAGGAATGCACCTATTACTCAAAAAGTACAACTGCATACAGACAAAACTGACTTTAAAAATGAAATTAATGTTCTAGGAGAATTTGCTTTCTTGATGAAGTTAATTGTTTTTTAAAGCATATTGATCTGCACCTTCAAAAACTATGAAACCTGCCCATCAGGAGCAAATAAGCATCTTAAGCCATTGGAGTTGATGTTTTCCCACCATCCCTCCAAGACAGCATTCCAAACCTTGTCTCCTGAAGTACAGCTCATTATCCAGTAACTACGGTCTCACTGCTGCCCAATCACCTCCCCCAACTTTTTTTTTTGATAATACAAGATAGATCTACCCACTATATAATTGATTTCAGATCCCTGTAAAACCACTCAAAACACTGTGTGAAATATTAAGAATTCTTCCCTCCAAATGAAACCATTTCTCTGCCTTGTTACATACGCTACTTTTCCCCTTGAATCCCAGAAATTGTGTCATTTCCTTAAATCAAAGGCCTAATAATTATACAGTTACAACCTCTGATGATGAATGTGCAAGAAGAAAAAAAAAAGAAACATGGGAGGATCAACCACGAGGATATGCTTGTTATAAATTACTCTGGTGATGTCTTATGGGAGAAAGGTGATGTGTCAGTAAAGCTGCAGAAGTGTGTCCCACCACTTGCTAACGAGCACTGGAGGAAGCCTGCTGACATCAGCATGGTGCAGGGTTGGTAGCAGGAAGTGAGCAGTTGCCCAGATTTTCCTTTGGTGGCTCATTCTTTCTTTCTCTCCAGTTCTCTGGGCCCCTCTCTCCTTCTTCTACGCCACTTGCCTGTCTCCCCTGCTCTTTCCAAGTCCCTTCTTTCCACAAAGGGATGAGCAGATGTCTCCAGATACACGTCTTGTCCTTTTGTTGTCATTTTCTTTGCCTTGGCCCTTGCCAGTGCTGGTTCGAAGGCATCATTTAAATCCTTTCATGTTCCTTTCCTTTCCGATATGCATCCTTGGGAAAACCAGTTCTTGGAATATATGGGGATGATATTCTCTGCATTTATGAGTTTGTGGAAATAAACCATTTACCTCATTTTGCCAAAGCTGTTAGCATCTAGTGCCAAGAGCATTTCTGACTTTTGGTACTCAGTGTCCACATAGTTTCTGTACTACCTAGAACTAGCCTTGAATTCTCCTCCTAATCATTTATTTCTGGGAAGCAGAAAACATGACCACGTAGAGAGGAAGCCAAGTGCATGATGAAAACAAGAAAAAAAAAAAAAAGCACTCTTTCTAAATGAAATGGATCAAGAACTTAGAGAGCAGACCAGGAGGCAGGTTTCACTTAAAACTTGGGTCTATAAAGACTGTTCACATGAAGTATCTTCACCAGAATTTCTTCTGCAGCTCCCAAGGAGCTTGAAGAAGGGAAGCAAAGTGAAAAAAATTTTCTCCTGAGTGGTTGCAAAGGTAGTGACATCAGGTAATTTATGATAATCTCTTCAATGCAAGGTACACTCACGATATTTTATAGAATAATTTGGATGTTTAAACTTTCATTTTGTAGCTCTGGCAGTTTGCTTGGAGAAGTTTGGTGATATTTCCAATTCATTGTGGGCTTTGGGATCAGGCAACACTGGAACCTAGGGCCTTATCAAGAAGTGATTGCTTCCAGCATGTCAGTGCATCCAAACATGCCAATGGCTTTCCTGCATCTCTAGCTCTGGAAACTTCTCCATCTTCTGCATGCCCCGTCTTCAAAGTTAAATGCATTCCTCCTTTTAACCTCGGAAACTGGTAACTACCTGGGGCTCCTCTTAACTGTGGGTGATAAATCTTTTCTAATCTGAGTCCCAAGGAGAAGCAACACTACCATCCCTAAAATTGTGTGTATATACCTCTCTTTTTCTTACTGTCGTTATTTTCTTTTCACCAGGCCCTGCCAATGTATAAACACCTCCTTCAGCACACACATTTTCATTATTGGGTGTGGTGACAATCATACCCTGGAGGGTATGACAAGGTGAAATTTGAATTTCATGTGTTCTGCTGAAAGAAAAGAGGCTGGAAATATTCCTTTAGATTATTCTTTTCTAAAAAAAAGATTCTCTTATTTTCTCACCAATTCCTTTTTATACTCTGGAAAAGAGCATATGTAAAGATAAATGGCCTTCTTCCAAAAATTTTCATACACACACACACACACACACACACACTGGCATAATGCGTTCTGGAAGATTAGAACAATTTCAAAATATTTCATATTTATTTATTTAAATTCACCCTTTAGCTTTGGAGGATGACAACGGATGCCAGGATTTTGCTTAAGTGCAAATATTTTGGGGGTACTCTAAGGTAACAAAATCACACACAAATGCTCGCTGGATTTTTGCTTAAACCTGCCATATAGTTTTAAAAACCACTTCTGCTTATGCTGTGTTATTATATTAGCTCTGGCCAAATATTTTTTCTTTTATTGAACATGAAAATAAAAGGATTTAAATAAAAGTCCCGCATAGAGCAACAATGTAATATAAACAAATTATGTAATGTGGCATAATTATCATCACAATGGTTAAATGGAAAATGATATTTGAACCATGGCAAATTAAGAAGAGATATTTACTTTTTTATTGATTCTTAAATGATTGATAAACTTGTTGGTGTTTGGGCTTGTGAAGAATGACTTGTAAACTTGGCTCCCTCCTTAGCTGACTTTCAATTGGGAATAACATTTTGCTTCTCACTATAATTAACACAATCTAGACCAAGGTCATCAAACTAATTTAAGTAAATTAGTTTTAAATAAAAAAGAGTCCACAAGTCAGTTTTACCAAGAGATAATTTCTTGAAAAAATCTTTTTCCCCTTTCGTTTTCTAGCTTTCAACATCTTTGATCTGAAACATAAAATATCTGCCACACGCAAATCAGCAAACAAGCATTAAAAAATAGCTTAGTGTCTCAGTGGGAAAATGAGTTGTCATCAATTCAGGCTGGCATGAAAGTCAAACCTTCTTAAGCAGGTACTGTGGAAGAAATAATAATTCTTAGGTCATATTTGATTCACTACATTTACTGTGTTGTCCCCCAGATAGTATCAAGCTGTATCAATTGTGTTTTTGCCAAGAGACGCTCTAGAAAAGTTTGCTGGGTACAGAGCACACACAGACAGCAACTAAAGCAACTCTAGGAAGAGAATAAAGGTTATCAAAGTGAAGAAGAGGTGACGGCAGATTTAATTGTACACTAACATTTTAGTATAGGAAATAGAGTTGAGTGCGAACACCAGTTTAATTCAGGATTGAAAAAAATCTAGCATATTAGTGGAGCTCTGGGGCTACATGGAATAAATAATTACTTGCAGAGAGTGTTTATTTCAAATTTCATACAACATGCCCAGAAAGTGTGAAAAGAATGAAGAAATCTTCAGTTGAGGTTGATTTATAAATGCATCTATTTTATGATGCTGATTTATAAATTTACCTTCCTTCCTGACTGAAAAGGGATGGGCTTTAATCTTGGAAAATATTGAGCATGGAGAAAACTGGTTTTCAGAAGCAAAGTCTGAATTCAGTACCTCAATTTTATTTCTATTCACTTTTGATTACCAAAATAGAAATGTTTAAAATTTAGTTTGAACATTATATGTCAGATTAAAAATCTGGGTTATTAGGTAAAGACCCTTTGGGAAAGCAAAGTATTTGAAAAAACTGAAAAAGACACATGAATTAGCCTTTCTGTAGTTGAAAACCCAAACAAATCAACCAACTGACCAACCAGTCAACCAACAAAAATAACTCACAAAGGCTGTTCCATTGGGAAGAATCAGGATTTGGAAAGTGCGTGGGGAAGGCAGTGTATCTTCCCCACATGCACCCCTGGACCTAATACAGTATTAGTAATTAACCAAATGCTATTCAGACAAACCAGAAAATAGCATATTAGATTGTGTTCAACACACTCTTGAATCATAAGCAATGTTCTAATATTTGGGAGAGTGATCAGTTCTGGCTAGATATAATAGCCAAAGTGATTCTTTTTGTGAGTGGTTAAGACTTTAGAGGTTGCATTTATAAAAATATCTGTAAAATCTTTAAGAGAAGTTTCTAAAACTGGAGGTAAAATTATCTAGCCATTCAAATTTTTAGAATGTCCTTATTGTAGCTAATGAAGAAATGGCCATAATAGCCATAACTAATGAAACATTTTCCAAATGGAAAGGACTGGTTAGCTCTCTCACATAAACGAGGTGAGGATTTTGGCAAGATAATTAAGATTTTACAAAGGGGGACTGATGCCAACAGCAGAAACTCAAAGGCATAATGCTGTGGGCAGTGAGGGGGAGAAGGGCTTTGTGGTCAGCTCTTGCAATAATATTTGCCGTAATGGCAGGCTATCTTTCATAAGCTTAATGTTGGCTGCCCAATCATACATCATATATTGGCGTTCTTTTCCTAGTGGTGATGATAAATTTCCATTGATCTAGTTGTTCTTTTCCTATAAATTCATGCATTTATAAGAAAACAATCTAGGTTTAGGGATATAGTTATGATCAAGAAAATGAATGAAGTGAATTAGTCCATGAATTGTGTCATTTGACCCATACTGTGCCTAACTGCTAATCAGCATTGAGTATACACACACACACACACACACACATACACACACACTCACACACACGAAGACTTCAAAGGGTTAAGAGAGAGTGCCTTTGAGAATTCCCTCTTTTAAGTTAAGGGAAAATTGACTCAAGGATATAGCTAGAAACGGATATCAGAACAGGGGATGGGGCAGATGGTGGTAGTATACCCTCATAAATCTGTGTGAGTTAGGTTACCAGGATGTCAAAAGACTTCAAAGATAGGCCCTAGTGCCTTTTGAAGATCAAAGTGTATGCCTGCAAAGGACTCCAGGTGAGGAATGCCAGGAGTTTGTAGCGAGGATCCTGGAGTAGTGATTTCAATTCATCCCCATTCTGCTTTATCTTTGTAAGATCTGTCACAATACCAAAGACCAAAAACTCAGGCTAAATAAAGTAACTGCATGGCAAACTTCCTTACTTTTTTAATGCAGGCTCAACACTGACCAGCACCACTCTTGGCTTGTTTAGGTTTTAGTTTTTATCCGATTTTAACAGGGGCAGTTGGGGTTGGGTAGGAGTGAGGGCAGAGCTCTAGGTCCTATTTCTTTGGTTAAGTTCCAACTGTAGGAAGATTAGGGCCTTTAACTTATGCCTACCTTTGGCATGATGGTTTCCATCAACCTTAGCGTATGGACATGGCTAAGAAATAAACAGGGGATCACCACCAGCATTATCAACTGGTAGAAATTAAACACTAAGAGCATGAAATCGGTTTTGAAATTGCTACTTTAACAGGAATCAGACTGCCCTACCTGGGGGAAAATGGCCCAAGCCCAGGAGGACAGAAAGATGTAAGTCCTCAAGTCTTTTACTGTAATATGGTCCAACCATGTGATGTTGTCCTGATCTCACCCAGTTAGTGCTAAAATCATTCCAAGAGGCTCTTTAATACAAGAGTCTAAGGAATCACCATCTGGGGTCTTGCAAACTGTACCAAAGCAGAGAATCATCCAGAGAAGGAGATCCAACATGGTACTCTTCACATTTACTCATCTCATACATACTGGCATGAAGACATAAAATCAATAAAAGAAGTGGAAAAGTGGAAAAGAGAAAAAGAGCTGAGCAGTGCAGCTCAAGTTGGAAATTCTCAATGGAATCTCATGAAACCCCAGAAGACCTGTATCTCCACCAAAGCGTACTACAAGAGGATTTTAGTGATGAAGTAGGACTAGCGGTCTAGCTATGGAACTGCTACTACGATTAGTGCTTCAGGGCTGGGATACTGACCGTGCGCTGTGGTCAAGCTGACTTACATACAGCTTTATGAGCGAATGCTCCTTAGCCACAGGGCTGGACGCACTCATCCCCTCAGGTAACCTGAGGGATGCAAACAATGAGACCCCGTTAAAACCTCCCATGGACAGAGCAAGGCCCACTCAGAGAGGAAAGACGTTCAGTGTACACAGCTTTATTGAACGGCACCCTTAAAACAGAAACCAGAGGCCAACCTCCGTGATGACAGGAAGAACTGCAAACTTTAAACAACGTGCTTGAGGTTCAGAGGGAACATTCTAGAAGGACTGAAAATGGGAAGAAAGGGAAATGATCATATTTTGGGGTACCATGCCCCCTGGAGGAACCAGAACAGCTCAAAATATTATGGGAATATTTTAGAGTAGAAGAAGCCATGTTATCCATCTAGACGCATCCATCATAAAGCACCGTCCAAGCTGAAATGATATAAAATGACCTTCAGTAAGGATGGGGTCTATCTCTGCTTGACATTTGCAGAATGCAGAGCTTCCTAATAAAAGCATATCTTTGTTAACATCACGCCAGATCGTCCCAAGATAGAGGCACAGGCCCATGTTTCTAATAGACTTCACAGTTTATGATTTTGTTTTGGAAAATGTGGTTTAATCTGCTGGTGGTTCTGAAAAGGAGTGCTAAGAGGAATATACTGGGCTTCAACCACAGGATTTCACTGTGGATGTTATGCAGTTCAATTGCCTTCCCATTTCTATTTGCGACAGACTTGCTTAATTTATAGTGGGAAACACCGCATTCTGTTTATTCCGCTGATTACAATTATGGGGAACACCTTCATCTCAGGTTCCTGCTGATGGACAAATCCAGGAACTCGGAGAAAAAATCAGCAGTGTTCTGAGTCTCACTGTCTGCAAATCTTCATTAGAACGTACCAGGATATTACAGGGAAATTGGTACCTCAGCAACTCTTTGGGGGAAAGATTGATTATGTTTGTTTTTGAAACATGAGGCCATTTGTTTCCTACTGAAAGGCATTTGAAATCTTACATTCAATTACTCACTCCAATTGTCCTTACCTTTGTTTCTGCCTTCCTGTGAGCCTTCTCCATGTATTCCTTAAAATAATTCTCTGGTGCTTTATTTGTGATATTTGATCAAATGACTTGGAGTACCTCTTGACCCCTGCCTATTCATTGTGCTAGTTTTAGGAGAAGTATCTGCTTCACCTGTTTGCTTACAGGGCAGTGGATCTTTGTGCAAAAAGATGAGACACGCATCCACCCTCTTTTCTTTAAAGTTCTTGTTCTTATCCATGAATTACTTATGTAGAAACAGTATTTCCAAATTTGGTCTTGAGCCTCTAGCCTCAGGAACTCTAGAGTTCACTAAGAAGAAGATTCTTTTATATCTGGAGCTTTATATTATGAGATGTTTCAGAATGTCCATCGTAATTCCCCGTTGCATCTTGAAATTCCAATTCCCCGGCTTAAATGGGCCATTCCAAGTGCTATAAACGTGACTTTCTCAATGAGCCAGAATGCATGTGTGTCAGTAGTAAAACTTAAATATACCCTGCATTCTTACTGTGGATAGATTGTAAATGCAAGTTTCCAGAAGTGACATTCGTTCCCAAAGCCATCCTAGCCCTCTTCAAACACATCCAAATGAATGAAATTAACAACTTGTGACAGATATTTACAAACTAGTTTCTAACAGTAATCTTCCACATTTGGCTTAAATGAGAATATTTTTTTTGCCACAAATCAAGGCTCATTACCAAAGAGAAGGTTTATTTTACAATAGGGTTGGAACTTACCTCCTGGTAATAAAAGGACTTCCTGAGGAGGGGACAGAGTGGGAGAACATGCTGTCATTCATGCTGGTTACAGGTCTGGGTGGCCTAAAACGAAGTACAGTTAAATGGAAAATGGATGGAAAGTTAAAACAAATAAAAGTCACAAGTTGAAAACTATCCGATCTCTCAAGGAAAGGAGCTGGTAAGATCAGAGTTCTTATCTTACCCAGGATCAACACAGAATTTTATATTTTCCAATTCAATTCTTGAAGTGTTTTGGGAAGTTACATTTCCTTGAGAAGATAGAATGTCTGTTTAAGCATTGCGGGGAAGATCTCCAGAAACCACAGGAACGTTTATTCATGAGCTTTGAGCCTTGGTGTTTCATTGAGTCATATTCTCAGATAGATAGAATGAGGATTTTGAGGCAGCCTACTAACGTCTAAAGAGAGAAGCTCAGAAAACTTGATGATAATCAGAATCTACATCCTCTTGGAAGGAGGAAGATTCCTGAGGCTTTGGAAACTTCCTGTGTTCCCCATGACGATGGCCCTCTTCCAGGATACCCGGGTCTGTAAGGACCCAGCTGCAAAATCGTATCATGCCTTCTTCGCTCTTTGCTCTAAGTGAAGACACAATTAAGCACCACAGGGATTTACTGACTTTCTGTTATCTGGATGATCTATATGATAGGACATATAGTGCAAGGCATCCCAAAAACTTCACTTTTTTTCATATGATTAGAGAAGCAAAATAGGGTTCAATATTCCCCGGAATTGTCCACGACCTTAAACACCAACTGCATCATGTCTTTCCTCCACTGTCTCAATTTTCATTCCTATAACTGATGTCTTAGTTCAGGTAAAATGATAGAGCTAAGATCCCCATCTCATCTCCAAGCTGTTTTTAGCCTTATTTTAGGTTCACTGTAAGATGTTCTGCGGTACAATGAGGTGGAATTTAGAGTTCAGAAGATGGATGATGGGGCAGGGCAGCATTCTGAGTCAGGAAATTTTTGTTTCACTATAATTCTATATATGAGTTTGACAGTACAGAATTTTTTGAAGATGAAACATGAATACAGTAGCCTATAGAATCTATTTGTGTCAACCTGACTAAGAGCCAAAAGTTGTAAAGGTTTAATTTTTATCTTAGGAAACCAGAGTTAGTTTGGATTCTACAATGAAGAGATTCCATGAAAAAGGTAGACTTGTTTGTCCCAATGTATTTATGGGAATGGACATGATGCAAGGCAGGTTATAAAATGCCAGCACTACATGCAAAAATTCATTGACACTTTTGGTTCTCAGTACCTGATGTTAAACTGTGTTCTCAGATTTTTTAAAGACACATTCTTTGTTGAGTGAGGTCAAAATAGCAGGTTCAGTATTTAATCTACTCTGAACATATTAGCCAAAGTTCTGAAAACTAGCTTAGTGTTTTATATTACTTATCTAGGATGTGTGTGATACATGAGACTAGTTTAAAGCTAATTCTGCTTTGAGCAGGACACTTTCACTTTATAAGAAGGATGTTAATTTCAAACAAATGTGCTCTGTGAATTTTGAAAAGTTAGGTGTATCAGATTTTAAAACAGTAGGCAGAATGAAATATCTTCATTTTAACTTTGAAAAAAGTGGAAAAAAATCAACTTGACAACATTTCTGGTTTTCTTTTGTCTTTTTATTAATGTTCCCCTCTTGCTCTATCTCTAGGAAATGAGAAAACAAGTGGATTTGGAATGCTTTTTAACTCGTCTGGTAAATTTACTCTATTGAACCTGGTCACCGCAAAGCCGAAATTGCAGTTCCTTAGTAAATGGCTTCACATTTAACGTTCATCACGAAAATGTTGAACTTGGGACACAGAATGGCTAACCTTGGCACCAAAGAGCAGTTTTCAAAGGGACCTATTTCCTCCACAATCAAATGGCAAGTTACCTTATCTAATAAATAGGTCACATTGGGAATTTTAAACATATTTAGTCTTATGGAAAAGAAATAGCTCCAGAAGATAAAGTCGCAGAGGCCTAGTGCAAAGTTTTCTTTCTGGACAAGATGTTTGCAAAGGACATTTTTATAAAATTGGCATTCTTTTCATAAACTCAAAGTGCTCAGCTTAAAGGCAGAATTAGTTTTAAACTAGCCTCATATCTCTCACCTGTTTTGTGTCTCATAACCACTTATAAGTCTTTATAAGCACACTAAAGACTATTGACTTACCAAGTATCTCTTTAGGCAGCAAAAAATTGAATAGAATAGAGACAGTTAATCATGGTAACATTTACAAGCAATATAAGAGCTAAGAACAAATGCCAAAACACCAAAATGCCACTACTTAAGTGGCTTTTATGTACCTATGATAATTTAGAAGAGCTAAATGAACAGCATGCTTTAAGATTATAAGTCTTAGATATTCCCATCCAAAAAAAAAAAAAAAAGGAACATAAATATCTGTTCAGGGCAATAACATCAGAATAACAAATAGAAAAATGTCTAAAGCTAAAAAATAGTAAAATATCTATTCTAATAGAGATTGGCCACTCTGCATCCGGAATTTCTTGCGTGTTATTTCAACAATTAAATATTTTGTATAATTTGTCTTTTAAAACTGACATTCACCCTGGAAAAATATATTATCTGTGAGTACAGATCAGTGTTCTGATTCAAGGACTATTTTAAGAATCTGGTTGGGCTTCCCTGGTGGCGCAGTGGTTGAGAATCTGCCTGCCAATGCAGGGGACACGGGTTCGAGCCCTGGTCTGGGAGGATCCCACATGCCGCGGAGCAACTAGGCCCGTGAGCCACAATTACTGAGCCTGCGCGTCTGGAGCCTGTGCTCCACAACAAGAGAGGCCACGATAGTGAGAGGCCAGCTCACCGCGATGAAGAGTGGCCCCCACTTGCCACAACAAGAGAAAGCCCTCGCACAGAAACGAAGACCCAATGCAGCCATAAATAAATAAATAAATTTAAAAAGAAAAATATCCCCCAGGAATCTGAAAACAAAGACTAGATTCCAAAATAATTACTGTGAATGTACAGGGAGCATATCTCTTTAAAAAAAAAAGAAAAAGAAAAGAATCTGTTTAAACGTGCAACTTTTAGCAGAAAAAGGCACATTTCATGTAGAATTTTAGGGGAATCCTGAAACTCTCCATGGAACCCAAATTGTGTGGCATGGTCTCACTTCCTTCTCATTTTTTTTTTTTTAATTTATTAATTTTTGGCTGTTTATTTGCTCCACAGCAGATGGGATCTTCCCGGACCAGGGCTCAAACCCATGTTCCCTGCATTGGCAGATGGATTCTTAACCACTGCGCCACCAGGGAAGTCCCTGGCCTTGCTTCTTAATTCTGTCTCCAAGTGGGAGGCCCCATCCTAACTCTGTTTTGCTGCAAAGCTCTTAGAGCCAGGCTGTTTACCCCCATCCTCTCCCTACCTTCCCCACACCCATCAGCTCAGATTGAACACTGTTCTCTTGGGGGGGGAACCCCTAAGGGGGCTGGTAGACAGTGACTCCGTGGCCAAGCTCAGAGAGCCCAGACCTACTCTCACTTACGTTTTGTTCATTCGCAAGCAACTAAGTGATCGTCCCTGGCTATGGGGAAGTAAGTCAAGACTTTAGGAGAACAGCTCCTATGAGCTCGCTTTCTGCAAGTGATTGGTCCTTTGGGACACTTCCCAGATTTCTTTACCCCTGATTTACTTTGAGGCTTATTTTGGGGAGCAAAATTTCCAAAAATAAGTCAACTGCATTCTACAGAATCAGTTTACATTTGTTTGTGGATGCTTCCAGACTTGTGTGGATTGCTGGGGGCAATGAACCCTCAGCGCACACCCAGAGTAAATCAAACAAAGCCCTGTGGGATTTATACAAAGTCCACAGACATGCTGCAGCACAGTGGTTTGACGGGATCTGTTTACGTCCATTAGGGGAAAGAGTGGCTGCTTTCCTAAGGCTCTGAGATGCACCACAGTGCCTCTAATGGGTTATGTTCTCATCCGCCTGAAGCGTGAACCTTGCTTTGGTGGATTCCTAACACCCATGTGTCCCATCAGCTCACCTCTCGAGGTAAACAGGCAAACACAGGTCCTGCAGTGCAGGTGGTCGTGCTGAAGTGCGCACGATGAAAGGCAGTTCAGAAGGAGGGGGAAAGCCTGCTCTACAGGCTTCCTGAGGCACTTGTGACTACGTAACTCCTAACTGTGCCCCAAAGTAGGTAATGAACTTCTTTCTTCTTCTGAGCCCAAGATAACACCAAGGAAGAAATACTTTCTTCTACCTAAGCCTCCTCTGTTTTCTGAGCCACCCAGGCTTGAGAGAGGTCCCCCGACATGAGGCTTTTGGGAGGTGGAAGGGGTGGGTGGTAGCACTGTTCCTTGGCCCAATTCCCTTTGCTCCCCAAACTCACACATACTTTGGATGAATTTCCCCTCCAATACCCCCTCTTCAACCCTCCCTTGCACAGGCCATGTTTCTTCTAAAGTTATGTAACTTGGGATAAAACAACAACAACAGCAATGATTTCTAGGTTTGCTGGCATCTTTAAGATGACTGGCTGTGCAGAGAAAGGAAACAGAGGGCTTCTCTATTTGGGACTCAAAGCACACATGATGTTAAGGTACGGTGTGCTTTAAAATTTCCTGACCACGGTAATTCCGTTGATTATTAACGTCCAATTGTGTGAACTCCAATAACATCCTTATTTTACAATTATAAAATTTTTGAATATTTTCCACTTCAAGGTAAATTATATAGTGTGGCATACTTGTACATCTGGGCAGAAGTACTGTATACCTCTCCATGAAAAAAATTATAATCACATGACTTTCACTCTTTTTTTTTTAAGACAATAAAATTTAAAACTTGGTCCCTGACAACTAATAGGAAATTAATTGTCTTTGTATGGATCTGCACACACAGCAGTGAAGAAAGCTGTCTCTCAGTCTGGAGGGTAGAGATACTCACACGATGTGGGCCAAGTTGAGTGGTTTCTCAGGCTGGTCAGGGAACATGGGGTGCAAAGGTTCACGGCTGGAAGCACAGCTCAGAGACTTGCTTAACGCGTTGGTGAGCTTCTTAGCGGGTGATTTCTGGAAGGAAGAAGAAAGGTTCAAGTGATAACAATCAACATTTATGTAACATTTCATCAGATGATTTGCTTTCATAGTAGATATCCATTCATTCATTCAGGAAATCTTCTTTGATAATCTACTCTAAGTCAAGGATTTTGCTCATTGCTGGGACCAGCATGCTTGGAATTAGCCATCAGGGTAACTGCCTCGGGCTGCACAGTGTCAGCAAATGCTGTGATAAATGGAAGCAGTCATTGTGCTCAGGACGCCTGAGTTGGGACTTAATGAACAGCAGGGGTCCTTCTGACAAAACTCAGGAGACTGGAAGGTAATTCCAGATGGAGGAAGAATAGGAGACCCTGTTCTGGAGAGGAAAGCAGGAGGGAGACCACTGAAGTCTTATATGCCGCGTCCCAGACTGTGGTCTTTATCTCAAATGCAGAGGGAGACAATGAACAGGTTAAATCTCAGAGGTGACCTGATTCTAGAAGGATTGTTTCTCTTTAAGAACAGAAAAAGGTTTGAGAGGGGATGGGAATGGAAGTAAGGAGATGGGTAGGAGGTTTTGCGGGAATCTAGGGGTAAGATGTTTCAGGTGTGGCTGGATATATCCGGTTAGAAGTAAAAGTGGAACTTCAATCTGTCTTTAGAATTTAAAGTTTATGTTCTTTCCAGAGCATCATGCTGCCTCTTTTTCATTTGGACCAGTGGAATGTTTATTTTAAAATTTCACAGCCAAGATTATCAAAAATAGTCTACCACACATAATAAATCTTTACCCCAATTTTTCCTTTCTGTGAGAAGCGATTTATCATTTTGTCACTTTCTTTGACACATAGAGTCCATAACTGGCAATATAACAAAGTGACTTTTGTCCCCATTTTTTTTTTTTTTAATAATCCTTGAATCCTACATCCTACCAGTTCCTCCTTAGCTCTTGAACTATCTAGATGCCTGATCTCCCTTTCACTTTTTTTTTTTTATAAATTTATTTATTTATTTATTTTTGGCTGTGTTGGGTCTTCGTTTCTGTGCCAGGCTTTCTCTAGTTGCAGCAAGTGGGGGCCACTCTTCATCGCGGTGCGCGGGCCTCTCACTATCGCGGCCTCTCTCGTTGTGGAGCACGGGCTCCAGACGCGCAGGCTCAGTAGTTGTGGCTCACGGGCTTCGTTGCTCCGCGGCGTGTGGGATCTCCTCAGACCAGGGCTCGAACCCGTGTCCCCTGCATTGGCAGGCAGATTCTCAACCACTGCGCCACCAGGGAAGCCCCTGTCCTCATTTTAAAAAGCTAAGCAATGGGGACATTGTCCAAGAAGTCCCTCTTTGGCTTTTGCTAGGAGGTGTAATTCTTAGCACACTTAAAACAGCAGTAACAACGGCTCTTCACCCCATAAACATTGGGGCTCCTTTGTCCTCGTGAGAAGTCTGATCCTGCTCTGTAAAGACATTGTCCTGCCATATAATTGCAGAGTTCACAACCCCTAAGAAAAGTCTCCTTATCTGACTTCAGCATTTACATAAAACAACAATTACAAACAATCAGTCTACAATCACCAACCCTCTAGGACTTGGAATAGAACATATTTGAAAATTGCTAATACGCTGACAATAAGAAAATAGAAAGTATTTCCTCCAGCGTCCTATACTAAATGGTATTTCATGATCTGTACTAGTATATCTATTCTCAGCATGCGATATAGCCAGCAGTGATGGGTGGCATTTGAACTGGCATCAAGCCCTCAGTATACAGTGCCTTAGTGAAGAACTCTTACTTGAACTCAGAATCTGACATGTGCTAAACAATTAATATATTTGCACTGAATATCAGTTCCCAATAATAATTCCTAGAAAGAACATTCTGATTTATAATGTATATTCTCACTACTCAGCCATAAAGAAGAATGAAATAATGCCATTTGCAGTAACATGGATTGACCTGGGGATTATCATACTAAGTGAAGTAAGTCAGACAGAGAAAGACAAATATCATATGATATCAATTCTATGTGGAATCTAAAAAAAATGATACAAATGAACTTATTTACAAAACAGAAACACACTCACAGACATAGAAAATAAACTATGGTTACCAAAGGGGAAAGGTGGGCAGGGAGGGATAAATTAGGAGTTTGGGATTAACATATACACACTGCTATATATAAAATAGATAAACAACAAAGACCTGCTGTATAGCACAGGGAACTATACTCAATATTTTGTAATAACCTATATGGGAAAGAATCTGAAAGAGAATATATATATTATATGTATTATACATATATGTATAACTGAATCACTTTGCTGTACACCTGAAACTAACACAGCATTGTAAATAAACTATACTTCAATTAAAATGCATTTCTGAAGACCTTTTTAAAAATAAAATGAGTTACTCTTTAAGTAAAGACTATAGGTTGATTTGAGACACATTAAAATACAGAAAAAATGCTTTAAAAGAGTCTGCATTTTCTTGTGATACAACTATTCCAAGAGGAGTCGGCAGGGCTGATGGCACACTCCACGAAAAATAATCTGTACATAGAGCAATACTTTCACAGAAGCACCAGAACAACATCACTGGATCTGGTCTTTGAGTTTAACTGAGACAGAGGTCAGCAAACTGTAAACCACCTGAACAGCAAGCTCACGGAGTCAAATTCCTCCCACAGACTCAGTGCCACGTGCTCCTGAGAACACTTTCATCACATGGACAGGTCACCTTTAGCAGGTTAGTATCACAGGTCACCTCCAGCAAGTTAGTCACTTGCACTACTCATGAAAAGATGATTTTCTAACATCTCCCCCTCCTCTAAAAAAGTAGAATGAAACAGCACCCTTAAGCCCACACGCTCACAGGTCTTTCCTTCATGTTCCAGTCATGCAGTTAAGACAACTCCAGAATCTAACTAACAGTAATTTTTAGGCAATTCCCACAAACCACCCCCAAACTTGAAAAGAACCTTAACTTACTGTGAAAATGAGATTATGTTCCAGAAGGTGCTTGCTGTTTGGCTGTTACCTAAATCGATACTGAATTATCTATATTCCAAGAAGTAATATCATTTGAGTCTTCCTATATTTTAAGCCTTAGGAAGCTACACTGGGTTCAGACACAGTAAGTAAGAGGTCCCAGTAAGATGGGGAGTGGGAGGGGAAGGAGGGAATGCGAGAGGAGAAGGTAAGTGTGTCGCTTGATTCAGTCACCATGCTTGCCGTTCCCTTGCATTCTGGACAACACTCACACATCCAACTGTAAGTATTGCCTGGACCTTGCCTTACCCAGGACGTGTACTCTTTCATTTGGTGCTGGTTGCTATGGGAACCACCGGCATGTCCCCTCCAGAAGCAGTCCTGACAGAGCTGGTAATTGTGACACTGTTGGCATCGGTAGCGAAATCCCATCATACTCTCACTGTGGCAGTACGAACACTCAACTGGATGGAAGACTGAGGGGCAAGTTAATGAAGAAAAAAACAAGAAAACAAAAGTATGAGCCAGAAGAAGGAAAAATACAGTCCAACAAGAATTGCATTTTTCTGCTGTGCGCCATGATTTCCGATGATAGTCAGTTTTCGCCGAGAGGAGCATTAAGTTTATTCCTAGCCTCTCACTACCCTTTTCCAGCATGTGTGTGGAGGTTGGAGAAACGGAAGGGGATGGAGGAGAGGGGTTCTTTTAATGGCAAATCTCTGTAACTCCATTTGCTCTTCTTACTCCCGTCCCTTATACTATAAGACTATAAATTACCCAAACTGGCTCGCCTTTCCCCCAAACGCTCTCTGTCTCCAGGAGATCAGCACAGCTCACGGAAGACTCAGAAGCACAATGGATGAACACAGCTGATTGTCCAGTGGGTTGAGAGCAAATATGAGAGAAATGGAAAATGAGAGGAAGAAGAAAGAAAGGCCAATGGAAGAAGAGTAGAAAAACTGGATGGGAGAATTGAGTTACTTTTTAAAAAAATGGAGTAGCTAATGGGCTTATTTAATGAGTGACACTGCTTTCGTTTAACAGATTTTTTTTTTTTTTTAATTTCCCGAGAGGCAGACGGATAGGGCCCAAAGAGATGAGTAAGTTGTCTGAATACAGTTCTAAGTCAGATAGTTCAAGAGACACAACTTTCTTTGGCAGAAAATTTGAATTATAAAGCAGGCAAGGTAAAATATTTGAGATTTGAATCCAAGTAACTGCATGTTATGAGCTAAAGATATCAACAACAATAAGAACAATTCATGCTTTTGGTAAACTTATACTCTGGCTAACCAGCCAGGGAAAATAATGCAAATAAAATTCAAAAAGAGTCATGTACCAAAATGTTCATTGCAGCTCTATTTACAATAGCCAGGACATGGAAGCAACCTAAGTGTCCATCATCGGATGAATGGATAAAGAAGATGTGGCACATATATACAATGGAATATTACTCAGCCATAAAAAGAAATGAAATGGAGTCATTTGTAGTGAGGTGGATGGAGTTAAGAGTCTGTCATACAGAGTGAAGTAAGTCAGAAAGAGAAAAACAAATACAGTATGCTAACACATATATATGGAATCTAAGGGGAAAAAAAAAAAAGGTCACGAAGAGCCTAGTGGTAAGACGGCAATAAAGACACAGACCTACTAGAGAATGGACTTGAGGATATGGGGAGGGGGAAGGGTAAGCTGTGACAAAGTGAGAGAGTGGCATGGACATATATACACTACCAAACGTAAAATAGATAGCTACTGGGAAGCAGCTGCATAGCACAGGGAGGTCAGCTTGGTGCTTTGTGATCACCTGGAGGGGTGGGATGGGGAGGGTGGGAGGGAGGGAGATGCAAGAGGGAAGAGATATGGGAATATGTGTGTATGTGTGGCTGATTCACTTTGTTATAAAGCAGAAACTAACACACCATTGTAAAGCAATTATACTCCAATAAAGATGTTAAAAAAAAAGTGAACCATAATGCAAAAATAAATAAAAAATAAATAAATAAATAAATAAATAAAGATGAAAAGTAAATTGTAAAATCAAAGACATAACCAGTTTTGAACACATTGTCTTCTGAACCAGCATCATATCCCCTTTTTCTGGCTCCTGGGAAAGGCTGAAGTGAGACTTGAATCTAGGGACAACTGTTCTGGGACAGGGCCTAAGGAACTCATTTCCTGCAACAGGAAATGCTGAGAGAGAAGGCATGAAATGACAACTTTATAATTGGAAAATGACTAGTTCTTAAACTGCAAAACAGTAACATGAACTCATCCTGCATGATCTGGACCTTGATTGCTCTTTGCTCTAGCAGATGAATAAGAAGCATAAAAAAAAAAATCTACGATTGGTAGTGCTCACAGAGAAACTAGTAAGTTCATTCTTTAAATCTTCTCCATGAGCAGAACAGGATAGATTTATAACTTTAACTAAGGGAGATAATTAGGGCAGATGCCAGATGTTCTAAATGGGAATCTAAAATAAGCTAACTTTAACCCCAATGTATATTAAAGAGATGTGTAGAAGTTAAGATTCTAGTAAGAGATAGGAGATAAATTATTTTCTATTTAAGGCTAGAGAATTCCCAGAGTTAAATTAAACAGTAAATAAGAACATCTAAAGATCAGATGGAGGCACTGAATTGTTCCATGTTTAAATTTCTTTAAACCTTGTTCTGAACTGTATTTTATATTTAAGTTTGGATATGCCAAGAGTAATTACTTTTATCATAGAAATACTTGCTTTTATACAAACAAAAGCACATGACAAAAGTTACATTACTATTTCTTTTACATAAATACAACCATTGAAAGCTTACAATTTGGAGCATATGACTAAAGATTAGCAAGGTGCAACCATCCAGTTTTTTTCTATCTCCTCCACCTACTCCTGATGGAGTGCCTAGGAAGAAATAGTCAATGCCAGGTATACCAACAGTAGAAGTTCATACCTAAAACAAATACTAGAAAATGTCACATTCCTTACTGAGGTTCTCTTTCCATTACAGTAAGTTTTTAAGTCACACCGGATTTGTAACTGAGAGGTAGACTGTGAGATTTAATAAATTTTTAGAATGGACAGTCCTAATTTTGCAGTGCACCTATAAGGCCTTACTGATGAGGGAGACAGGTTAGTTCTATTAAAATTCAGTACTAAATAGACCTCCCTAAAACAATGACCTTGGCTTAATAACTATAGACTTGATGGTCTAATTTCGGTAATTAAAAAAATTGCCTTAGGAGTTTGGGATTAACATATACATATAGGTTATTTATATGTATATTAACATACACACATTCCCATATTTAAAATAGATAACCAACAAGGACCTACTGTATACCATAGGAATTATACTCAATATTTTGTAATAACCTATAAGGGAAAAGAATATATATTTTGTTTTATATGTATATATATACCTGAATCACTTTGTTGTACACATGAAACTAATGCAACATTGTAAATCAATTATACTTCAATTTTAAAAAAAGGCTAAAAAAATTGCCTCGGTAGGAACTACTCACCGTTTTCTACATTTGCCAGTCGATGCAGAAGGGGCAGCCAGACCAGGCACTGCGGGGGAGGATCTGACATGAGCGTGTCCAAGAAACCATTTAAGGTGACTTTTTTCTGCATCAAAAAACCCATAAAAATTTAGAACCAAGAATAATCTTAATTTACCTGCTATGTAAATATCATTTGAGACAGAAGAAACAAGACATTCAATTAACCCCTAATACATAAAGAAACAGAGCTTGAAACTAGTTCTGAATTTAAAACATTAATTGCTTTTTATATTTAAGCCTACATAGGACTGGATTATCTCCCCTGAGGCTGAGTCAATATTATCACAAGGAGAAAAACAATTCTGAGGGGATCATTTTCATACATGAGGGACAGTATGAAAATGATGAGGAAAGATGGAGAGTAGACATTCTCCATAAAATTTTACCCAATAGTACATCACGGCACACTCGACAATTCCCGTATCAGTCTTCTAAATTTGTAGAACAGCTTCCCTTTCAAAGCTCCTCAACTTCCATAAGGACTAAATATTTTGTGGTTAATGTGAATGGTTCTGCTATACAAGATTAGGAGTGAATCCTGTTCGGAGGGAGCTATCCTTCCCTGTTAGAAAAGAACACTCTAAATTAAAAAAAAATTCTCTTCTCTACTTTCTTTATGTATCTTTTCTTACAATTCAGTCGGCTTCTGTGTCATTATCCTGGGCTTTTCTGATGCAGAAAAGAAATGTATTTTATCTATAAGTTTCTTTCAAAATGAAAAAATAAGAAGTTATATTAATATATGATATTTTCATAGTATGAATGACAAAAAATTTACATGCAAAAATCACTATTTTATTTAAATTTTTGAATTAGAATATCAAGGTGGATGGGATAGTTTTATATTTTTAGATAAGAAATTAGCCCTGAAGAGCTACAGTGCCTTTTCAAGGCTTAAACCTTACACTTGTCCTTGTAATTCACAAAACAACTGTTTTGGTACCCTTCTATTAATGTTTTCTTATTGGCAGATATTTACAGTTTTAGCTTTACCTCATAATACTAAATAAGCTTTTTATAGGGTTGTTATTAGCATTATTATTAAAAGAAAAATTATGTAAAGTATAAGTAATGAGAGTATTTTTTCAAAAGCTACTACAATTCATATGTCTAAAATAATACTGTGTTTCAAAACAATCATTTGGGGTGGCTTTGCAATGAAGCAATTAAAACAATTTTGGAATTTCATCATTCGAACTGCTGCTATAGCCAGTTTATGAAGCACAAAAATAAACTGGTCTTATTATTTTTATTAGTGTTGCCTCTTTTTGTACTTCACATGATTTTATCCATTTTGACCATTCATCATACTGGCTAAAAATCACTCCTGGAAGTCAAAAAATGCTACTATGATTTCCACATATATAAATTTCTCATCATTGAGGGTATATAAAAGATTATATAATGGGCAGTCTCTAGGATATTTCAAAAGGAATTTTGAGCAATGCAACATCCTATGTAATTTTTTTGAATATATAAATCCTATTAGATTAAAAAAGTCCTATTATTCTGGCTGACTTTTAATGAGAAATATTCGGAGGCATTAGTATATTTCCTGAGGATTCTACAATGCACTACCTAAAATCAACAAATGTACAAACAAGTAAATCCAGGGGCAGAGAGATCAGTTTGGGGTTTAATGCAAGAGGCCAGGCAATCGAGGATGATGAGGAGAGATCTGAGGAAATTCTAGAAGGTGAAATCAGTAGGACTTGGTGACTGATGAGAAGTTCTGGGTGAAGAAGTTGTATAGAAGGAGGCTTAGGTGAATGGGTCCATTCTGAGGTCACCAACTCGAAAGGGAAAGGGAACTCCAAACAGGAGTATGCTTTAGCTGGGGACAGAGGCCAGGTATCTAAGCCAGCCTGGGGGTGAGGGCGTGGGAAAGGTCAAACAGGTTTCCTGGGTGAGACCCCATCCTCCCCCTCCCGCCCCCCGGCCCCCCAGGGGGAGTAGAGTTTGATACTTAAAGTATCAAGCCATCCCTTCTCTTATTGAGTGTATGGATACATTTATAATTCTATATAAACCCATGCCCTACAGGGATGCCCGAGGCACCACCTTTGACCTCTTAGATCACCAAGTAAACAGACAGATAGATAGACAGATGAGCTTTACTAGCTGGAGGTTAAATGCAGCTTTTCCGTGGCTGCTGAGCACTGATTTCTTATTTAAGGGATCCTTTTAGAGGACATACTTGGTTAGTTCGCATTTTTAAAAATTGTAAACAAATCTTCAGTTTATGGATTTCTAAATCTCCACTATGCTGTGCTGAAGAATAGTTCTAGACATGTAGATTTTCCACATGGCTGGAGAGATATAAACACGGAGAGTCCCCCAAACTAAGCAGCTTCCCTTGGCTGACTTGTACCACCTCCAGTTAAAACATGTTGCTCTGAGCCCCGATTTAGTGGAAGATTTAGGGCCTCCCAGATGGCATGGGGCATGTGCTGTGATTCCTTTCTTGTCTCCTTTGCTAAACATTGGTGAAGCTTGGTGCTGGGTCAGACTCGTGTTTCATGTGAGGCTGAGTAACAATTCAGCCCTTTTGATAGTGTGGTGGTAATAATGTTTCCAAGGGTATAGCGTTGTTGTAGGGATTAAATTAGACAATGCAAATTAAGAATTTAGCATGATGCCTGGCTCATGGTCAGGAAACACCACCTATTATTATTATCCAAATGTGCTGAGTTCAGTTACTGACTCAGAGGTCATTTCTCAGAAGCTGGAAGATACGCTACAAGTTACCATGAAGAAGTAGTGACTTGGAGTGACACACAGGAAAGCAGCCACCGAGAGATACTTCCTTAAACAAGTTTTCTCCTACCTGTTGAGAGAAACAGGATCTAGCTGACTGTTCTGTGTAACCAAATGAAGGCCCTTCAAACACTGCTGTGGGTAGTTTGAGAACTTCCCGCAGGAACTGATCGTATCGTCCATAAACCATCACCCCACTGGAGTCAGAAATCATCGAGAAAATATCTGATGGATGGAAAAGGAAAGATCTTTATGCATCACATAAAGATTCCCCACTGTTTTAGTTCAACATATCTCCTGCAAATAACAAAAAATGTGGCAGAAACTAAATATATAATTTATTATGAAAGAATAATATGAAAGCTAGTTTTTATGCTGAGATATTCCTGGCATGGTGTTTTCTCTGGTGTCTTTCTGTAGATGATTCTGGCATACAGCATTAACTAGTAATTTGGATAAAATTAGCATATATTGATAAGACAGAGAACATCACATTTTTAGTTTGAGGTCAATTATCAACTCATATATAACTCAACGGGAGGAATTTTTGTACATGTGAGAAATATGCTGACTTCTTTTGAAATACACAATGAAAATATTATGACAATGTTAGGGTGTGTATCTAGCAAGCTAGCTATTTACCCGTCTATATTGTCACTAAAACGTTTGGGTTTTGGTTTAAGATATTGAAAAGTGAAAGACGTAATGGGGATAAGGATGCAATGAAAACATTTGATTAACTTCCCACAGAAGCAGAAAACTTCCTATAAATCATAGTGTTCTGGGTGGAAGGCAATTGATTTATGGGGAAGGGTCTTTTGCCTCATGCAGTCAAGAGGAAGCCTGGCCTTGCCGACGATCAGTGAGGTAAAGTCAGGGTTCCAGATTATTCTCAGCAGAGCCACTGGTTTCACTGAACCTCTTTTCTTCAGTTTCTGCCACTGTGGGCACTTAATGAATATTACTGGCATAATTTCCCAAGGTACTCTATAATTCCTCTGTGGAGATCACTATTGGAAGGAAAGGGTTGGCTATTATATGGTTTGTCACCATGCTAGATTGTAACTAGGCCAGCACAGCTGCTGGGATAAACTGTTGTAAAGTCAATATGCTATCTCTACTCATTTTGGACTTAATTTTTCAAGGTCAAAATGTAATCTGGGGACATTGTTTTACACCGCAGCCAGATGTTAAGCATATTATAGGCTTTTATTGGATTTTGTTTTGAGGATGTGAATTGGCTCTCATTTTCTTTAAATAGTCCACTTACAAAGGGTTTCTATTGTGTTTAAAATAGTTAATCAATTATGAAGCTACAGAAATTCTACATGAGCAACAAAAATTAATGTTGTTCTCATTCACTTTCACAATATTGTTTACTTAGTGAATTTCATCTCTCGTGTTTCATTATAACTAGTCAAAAAAAGAAGTTGCCAACAGCAAAAAAACAACCAAAAAGCAAAAAACAAAACTCTTGTATAATTCCAAATATAGAAACTCAAGAATTCCAATCAAAAGGAGGAAGAAGAAACCTTGAAGAAGTAAGTGTACTTTCTCATTAAAGCTGCCACGTTGTTTGTTTGGGAGCCAGGCGGTTAACTATAATTTGGTCATCCTGATGAACTTTTAGATTTGGATATTCTAGGCCAGGGCACATTTTGAAAAGTAGCTTAGGCTTTTCAAATCTCCCACTGAAATAATTTAAACAACATCTCTAACTAGAGTAAAAGCAGAAGGGGTACCAACAGTGACCTTTCACAAACTTGAAGCTAATATTAAATTCATTTGTACTGATAAAGTTCTACTAAGCAATAGCCAAACTAGGGCTAAGTAAGTCCCTGGGGTTAAAGGCAAGTGGCTGTTCATGACCACTCAGGTTTTTAAAAAGAAATGAGGGGACTCTGAGGAAGCTCTCAACATGGTATGTGTTTGTACCTTAATTTTGGGCCCTCTGTTTTTTTAATATATATATATATATATATATATATATATATATATATACACACTCATATATATATACACATATATATGTCATATGCTTATAACATGAAATATATGTGTATCTATATAATATAGATGGCTGTTTCAAGGATTAAGCTAGTTACTAGATGAAAAGCACACAGATGCATGCTTGGCACCTAGTATATGGTACAGAAATGTTATCTGTTTTTATTATTAATTTTATATCACACTTTTCTGCCATTTACCTTGTATGTTTAGACTTTGCCTCCCCCATAGGACTGTTCTATAAGGTTCCAAATCATAGTCTAAATTACCTTTGTGTTTCCTGCAGCACCTTACAATGATACTTCAGAAGAACTTACATTCATTGATTTATTAAACTAAAATTAACTTGGCACCTAATAAACATGAAATTGCGCTAAGCCATGGTTATACAGAAAAATCAGGACATAGTTCTTGCCCTCTGGGAGGTCCCAGTCTATTGGGGAAGACAGAGATGTGCTTGCATCCTGGATAACATGACATCATGTACGGTGACAAGGTGGTGTGAGTACAGGAGCAGTAGGGTGTACAGGGTGCAGCAGGAGCTCAGAGAGAGGGTTCCTAGAGGGAGGAGTGAGTCAGGGAAGATTTCCTTACAAAAGGGACTTCTAGGTCAAGTATAAAGAACAATCAGTAATGAAGGAGGTACTGAAGAATTAAAGGCAGGCCAGTAAGTTAGAAATATTACCCTGGAGGTAAGCTTGGAGGTCGAACAACCTGTTCAGTAATAGAAACTCAGGAAAAACAAGGTGTTTGCCATAAACAAGCCCTCCCCAGAAGCTTTAGAATAGCACCTGACTTTCCAGGCTTATTGCATTGGATTCAGAATTCCTTAAGATCCTTAACAGCCTATAATCAGACCAAAACCAGTTTGACAGAAACAGAATATATTATATTAGGTCCGTTTATATATAGGTAGCTATGTTCCACGCCTGCAGGGAGCGCCCTCACACTCTCTGCTGCCTGGGGTACCTGATGAACACCCTGCATATTGGTTCCTGGTGGACCTGAGCACTGGAAATTGGGATGCAACATGGGGGTTGCTGTCCCTTTTAATGCATTTAAAGCAGCTTTTAAAACTCAGCTTTAAAATTTCTGCTGTTTTCTACTTTTTTGCTTTTTAAAATTTCTAAATTATTTTCAGCCAACAATTCTTGCCCTGTGTTCTCCAACATGAAGGGGCTAGTTGGAATGAACTAAATCTCTTTCATTCCTATGCACAAAAATAGAAAAACTGCCCAACAAGCGCAGTTGGCATATTGGCTTAAAGTGAATTAGAATTTAAAGAAGGAAAATCCCAAGACATTCCATATCCTTTCATTTTATTTTTCTTATTATAAAAGCAATGCTTATTATAAAATCATTACTCCGCCTGTTTTATGATTAAATGCAAGCCAGCAAAAGAAGACTAAAGAAAACCACAATTCCACTTACCAAGAGTCAACCATGGTAAATGGGAGTGTTTCCTTAATTTCTCTTTCTGATTTTTCATTGTTGATGCATAGGAATGCCAGAGATTTCTGTGCATTAATTTTGTATCCTGCAACCTTACCAAATTCACTGATTAGTTCTAATAGTTTTCTGGTGGCATCTTTAGGATTTTCTATGTATAGTATCATGTCATCTGCAAACAGTGACAGTTTTACTTCTTTTCAAATTTGTATTCCTTTTATTTATTTTTCTTCTGATTGCCACGGCTAGGACTTCCAAAACTATGTTGACTAAGAGTTGCGAGAGTGGACATCCTTGTCTTGTTCCTGATCTTGGTGGAAATGCTTTCAGTTTTTCACCATTGAGTATGATGCTTGTTGTGGAGGGGTAAGCTGGGACGAAGTGAGAGAGTGGCATGGACATATATACACTACCGAATGTAAAATAGATAGCTAGTGGGAAGCAGCAGCATAGCACAGGGAGATCAGCTCGGTGCTTTGCGATGACCTAGAGGGGTGGGATAGGGAGGGTGGGAAGGAGGCTCAAGAGGGAGGGGATATGGGGACATATGTATGCATATGGCTGATTCACTTTGTTGTACAACAGAAACTAACACAGTACTGTGAAGCAATTATACTCCAATAAAGATTAAAAAAAAAAAAAAAGAGTCAACCATGGCTGTCTGTGGGTGGATTTGCCCATATTTGTTCATTCAGCCAATGAACATTGTTCATTCTGTTTGAACAATTCAATTTGTTCATTCAATCACTGAAATATTGGTGACTAAGGATACTCATTTCTGATTAACATTCTGGAGAGGTTCTTCCAACCAAACTGCTTTTAGCTAAATTGTTTTTGGCCAAATTGCTTTGAACTGACTTACCTGGAAACCATTAAAACTACCTTTCTGGGATTAACTATATAGTGACTCCTCATTCAGAGAACTGGGGCACATTCAGGTCTGCTGCTCTGCCAGAAGGTACCATGAAATGTCGTGATCACACAGTCTGTTTCTCTACAGAATTTGTGACTCTCTGAAGCTTATTTCTGCACACTGGAGAACAGCTTCTTTCCAATGGGACTCATGAATTTGTGACTTCTTTCACTGAGCTGCGGAGGATTGACTTTGGCCACTGGAAAGCATGCATGCTTTGCTCACTGATCGTGGGTATTTGGTGAATGATGGGATGGGGTGGAAAAACAGCACTGGAGCAGTTGCACTGTTTGCTTTGAAATCCCAGACTTGAGGGAGAACTTTGAGGGATTTGACAAGTGGTAAAGATCTGCTGGAACACTTAGTTAAATCTTGAATTTTGTAACTGTGCTGATGTCGTTTGTTGCTTACCTAACAACCATCCCCTTCAGCTTTATTGGCCCCAAATTTCTTCCTGGGCTATGGGAAAGCAGTGGCCCTTCTCAGCCCAGGAGGTGAGAATGACTGAAAGACTCCCTGACCATCATGGGCATTCCTCTCCTGTCAGCAGTGGTTGATGTAGTAATTGGTCTGTGATGCCACCCTGGCCATGAGACGTAAGGGCTGGGGGGCCTCTGGAGTGGGTGTGACTCCTGAAATTGCTGTACCCCCTTTTACCTTCAGTAGAAGGATAAAATCTGACACAGAGGAGAGCTGAGTAGAAAGATGGAAAGCACCTGGGTCCTTGATGGCATAGCATTAACCTGGTTCGTGAAAGGCTCTGAGGAGTTCTGAAGCGCAGAAAACTGGTTTTCTCAGTTTTCCTCAAACTTATTTTATTAAGGGACCCTTTTCTCCAGGTACCTAACACTGAATAAGTATTTGGAAATGTTTCTTAAGACTCTGAAAAAAACCTTTACCTACTGTCCTCAGCATAAGTGGCCAATGGTGACATGAGGTCAGTAGGCAAGGCCCTCAGGAGTTTCTTCTTCTGCCCTGGTTCATTTTGCTAAACTTTCTCTTCCTAGCCTAACCCTGAAGGAAATGCCTTAGGGATTACTCTAAGTTATTTTTTTTAAAAGGACACTCTTTCTGCCACCTTCTAATTTAGCTGTTATCCTCAATCAAGTACTGAGTTAGATATTTTTAAAGTTTTACATCTTTCAGGCTAACTGAAGAGAGACTAAACTGGACCTTGTAGGGTCTGCTTGGGCTTCTCTGAAACTTGACTGCACTTGGCTGGTCCATGAAAGGAGGTTCCTGGGAGTGAGGGAAGATGTGTGGTTTTGTGGGGTTCCCCTTATCTACTGCTCCAATGACATAACTCTTTTTGGAACATGTCTGGGGAAATTCCAAAGGAATAAAGGTCCCCCCAACCCTGACCCCGGTATCTTTCTTTATTTTTCCTCTGTTGGTGCATCAAGAAGCAAGAGATTACATTCAGCAGCTGACAGGCAGCAGGTGACAAAAGAGCCTAAAGGCCGTGAGTCATGGAGGCCTGTAGCCAGCAGGGACCCTACAGGTACCCAACAAAATCCCCAAATTTAGGATGGAGAAGGAAGTTGAGGACTAAAGAAGCGAAGTGACTTCCACAGAATAATCAGCAAATTAGTCACACAGCTGGGCCTGCAACCTGGGACTCCCAATTCCCATGACAGTGTTCTTTGTCATACGGCATTATAACTCAGACTCATAATATTTAGGGGAAGGGAGAGGGTTACATGGAAATTTTTCTTCAAAACAGCCACAAATACAAGATTTTAAACTAGTGAGAAATGAAAATTCTTGCCTGCTATACACCCACTCTAGGCCTACTGAATCAGAAATTCTGGAAATGAGACCCAGAAATCCATTTTTTTTAAAAGCCCTCCATACATACTAAAATTTGAAAACCACTGGTGTACGGGGAAAAAGTCAGGGTTCAATTCCTGGTACCATCTGTGATTAACTCTCTATGTCTCAGCTTCATGCAAACAAATCAGAAAACTCTGTTTTGTTGGTTAAAAAACTACCACATTTAGTGACAAAATGTACACAAAAGGCCCATAATCACTCAACACTCTAGCTATCATGTCTTTATTGGCATCAGTTAATTCTCAGTTTATAGTTTCTGTACATAATTCCTATGCCTACACCCTGGCAATGTCTACTTTGGAAACTTCGGAGTGCCCAGTGATTTGAACAGCATTGGTGGAGAAGAATGAGGAAATGTGCCAGGAACTTTGGCTTGAGAAGATCGAGAAACGGAAGGTTGCCCAACACGGTCTTCATCTCCCTATGGTGATGAACTTATGCCTGTGAGGCAGTTCTACAGTACAATGAATGTGAAAGAATGTATATCTTACTTTAGTATCATGAACAGTGTAACTGGTGATCCTCAACAGGTTATAAAAAATAATAATCCATACGTAGAAGGAAAACATTCATTTCATTGACATTAATCTAATATGAAAACATTTCTATGACAAAATCCAAGGATCAACGAAGATGATATTTCAAACAACTCTCATAGAATGAGGAAAGTCACAAATGGTCAGGGGGACCTGGCAGGAATGGGGTAGAGGAAACCGTGGTATACAGGAGGGGTAAGCAAACAGAGATGCAGAGAATAACTTACATCTTAATTTGTCCATGATCTTCCCTCCACACAATGTGGCTAAAGCCATTTTGACAGCAAATACTGAAATTTTACCATGGCCTTCCCTGTTTAATGATGATAGAAAAAAAGAGATGTCATGTGAAGAACATCCAATAACACAGTTTGACATTTTCTGTTCTGTAGAAATCATAGGACAACAGAGCTACATGCATTATTGAACATATCCATTTTAAAAAAGGTTATGAATACAGTTCAACACGTTTCTGAAAAACTCTTCTATTCGATGTTTCCTTTTTTCAAGAGATTGCAGAATCTTTAACTTATTCTTTGTCTGTGCCCCTTGCTCAAAGCATAGAATGGTAGCCAAAGAAATATGTGCTATTTACCTGGGGATGAAAATTACAGAACATTCTTTTCACTTTGGGTTTCATAAAATAATTTTATGTATGATGATGCCACAGTTTCTATAATTTATTTAAACAAGGCTTCAGAAAAATCTTAAGTTGTGTGTGTCAGGTAATTCCTGAATTTTAAAAGGGTTAGGGTTAATATGGAGACTTTCTCATCACACTTTTTTTTTCAACAATCATTTCCTACCCACAAGCCAACTGTCCTTAAAGGTAATACATTTACTTTTCAAAGGGAGTTGGTATTTTAAAGGGGCAAAAGTAAGAGCTCTTTTGAATAGTTCTCCTACCTAAATGACATGACAGTGGCCAAATCTTTGTTGATTCAAGAGGTATAACTAACTTGTCCTTCACAAAATGTGATATAAAGGTCATTCTATAAGAAGTAGAATATTTCTGCTAAATGATTTTTCCAGCTGGAATAAACTGTTTATTATATCCTTGGAACCAGACAGCGTATCATATTAGTAATTCATTTCTTTGGTGGTTGCTACTCTTAAGAATGATCAAAAGAGTTATTTAAAATAATAATGTAGCTGAAAGGTAAGTAGAGTCTGTATTGACAAGGGTTTAGTATATAGAATAAGTAATTTATATGAATAAGATTCAGGTATCTGACATATTAGAAGAATAAGCCATAATAAATTATTGTGTCTTTGTTCCTTACTAGACTCCAGAGAGGAATCATTTGTTACTCATCTTTGTTGCTGTCATTCTTAGCATAGTACCTGGAAGGCAGCTAGCCAGAATGCAAAACTGACCCAGTCTTATATGCTAGTGACTCTCCTGTTTCTATTTCTAAGCCTAAGCACCAGATTTACATAATTACATATTAGAAATCTTCACTTGGATACCCTGCATCGAACCAAGTATGTTCAAAGTAGAACTCATTATCTTTCAAAGCCCTCTCATAATACTCTGACCAACTTAACTACTAACCGGCTCTTCCTCCTACAGTCCCTCTTCGGGTTGTCAGAATCACCATGTACCTAGTTACCCAGAAATGGATTCTGGGCAAGAGGTCACCCTTGATTTTTTGCTCTTCCTTAATTCACTACCACCCAAATAAATGTTTGAGGTACTCAGATATACCCACTTCACTGTGTATTAAACCCACTTCCTTCTTTCCCTTCCGACTGCCATGGCTTCTATCAGCTCTTGCTTTAACAGTGTAATAACTTCTTTTTTTCTTTTATAAATGTATTTATTTTATTTTTGTCTGCGTTGGGCCTTCGTTGCTGCCCGGGAGCTTTCTCTAGTTGCGGCGAGCGGGGGCTACTCTTCGTTACGGTGTGCAGGCTTCTCATTGCGGTGGCTTCTCTTGTTGCAGAGCACGGGCTCCAGGTGTGCAGGCTTCAGTAGTTGCGGCACGTGGGCTCAGTAGTTGTAGCTCGCGGGGTCCAGAGTGCAGGCTCAGCAGCTGTGGCGCACGGGCTCAGTTGCTCCGAGGTATGTGGGATCCTCCCGGACCAGGGCTCGAACCCGGGTCCCTTGCATTGGCAGGCAGACCCTTAACCAACGCACCACCAGGGAAGCCCTGTAATAACTTCTTAAATGATCTCTCTGCTTGCACACTCATATCACAGATCTGACCATGTTACACTCAGAGCCCTGTATTCGCGGTTCTGCATCTGTGGATTTAAGCAACCGTGGGTGGATATAGGGGTTGTCTGTAAGAGACATCCCCGGGTTTTGGTATCAGTAGGAGGTTCTGGAACCAAACCCCTGCAGATACCGAGGGATGATGGTACTTCATTATTTAAAACCCTGTTGCCTCCGTTTGCCCGCGGGATATAGTTCTAACCTTATCTGTTTTCTCCAGGCTCATCTGCTACCATTTCTGTTGCACTCCACACCACAGTGTCCTATCAATGCCCTTCCCGCTCTGCTCTGCTCAGGACTCTCCCATCCATTCACGGAGTCTCAGCTCAATATCATCATTCACTCTGCTCCGAAAACAGTTCTTCCCCTGATGTGGAAGCAATCACTCTTCTCTTTACTTTTACCTATTATTTGGCATCTGTCACTCACCTATCACTGAATGACCTTGATTTGTTTATTTACGTGTCTGCATGTATTTCGACTCCACACTGTGAGATCCTTGGGGGCAGAAATTATGTCCTATCAATTAGTTGAATTCCCAGTGCCTCACACTTTGTCTCACACAGCGTTAGTGAACAATAAATTCCTTATATTAATTAATGACTATTAATCATTATAATAGGTGACCTAGAATTTTGATTAAGTGGTTCACTAATTTTAGGGCAGGTAGCTGTAATAGAAATGCAATGATTTTGTAAAAACCACCTCATTCAAAATTATTCCATATCCCCTGCATTCCCAATTGCATGGATAACTGGAAGTATCAATAACTTTATTTTAGGAAGTAATTAGCTTCTCTTCCTAAGCTGAAACATGGTTCAAGTAATAACAGGAGAGTCTACAAAGTGTGGAAGAATAGGAGTAATATAGTGATAAAGTAATCTTCAAAATGCAGAGAAATTGAAGAGTATTATATGTGAGACCTCAAGAGCAAATGCAAGTTTCTTTCAATGAGTCAGAGAGAACAATTTTTTTTATTTTTATTTTTTATGCAGTTCACATTTTCAACATTTACTTTAGAGTAGTTCAAGATCTGTAAAACCCAGTGCTTTGAAATGGTCTGGGGTTAATTTCAGGATTAATTTCCATATTTTTTTTCACATCTTTATTGGAGCATAATTGCTTTACAATGTTGTGTCAGTTTCTGCTGTACAACAAAGTGAATCAGCCATATGTATACATATATACCCATATCCCCTCCCTCTTGCGTCTCCCTCCCACCCTTCCTATCCCACCCCTCTAGGTGGTCACAAAGCACCAGGCTGACCTCCCTGTGCTACGCAGCAGCTTCCCACTAGCCATCCATTTTACATTTGGTAGTGTATATATGTAAGTGTTACTCAGAGAGGACAATTTAACTCAAGAAAGAGGACAGACCACAGATGATGTTGGGACAGAGAGCTCTCCAGAGGATGAAATATGATAGCTCACGGGTGAATTCTTAAACCTTAGTTTTTAATGCAGAAGGTCCTAGGGAGATTACCAGTCCTGTATTGTTGCTGGAAATGCAAGATTACTGCTATTAAACCCAAGAGTGGTTGTATCAGAGCTATTTTGCCAAATTGACATAATCAATCTAGATAAATCACCCAGTGGAGGGCGGCTCAATGAGAGTTTTGCAGGAACTGAAGGGTGAAATTAGGCCACTGGAATTTATTGGTATGTAAGCTACTATGTCAGATTGCAAATGTGACCCCTGTCACAAAGAAGGATTCAGGGGTATGCAGGAATGTACACCGTGGGAAGCACGCCAGTACCAGGTGAGTTCAGACCTTGCTCAGCCCTGGCACTGGATAAACCTTTAAGGAGTTGAATGAGTGAGTGGAGATAGTGGACTTGGCTATGGAGAACGGAGGCACCAAAGAGTTAAATACAATGGGATCTTTTTAAAGAACATTTTCAGTAGATATAACAGGATGAAGAAAAGGAGTGGAAAGAGAAAGATTTTCTAAAGGTCTTTGACAAGGTTCCACACCAAAGACCATTACTTAAACAAAGTCACTTTGGGATCAGTGTCCCTATTTTGTTGTGAAAAAAGAATTGGCATTGACACTGGAAGCAAAAATTAGGGAGAAGTTGGTACATCCCGAATGGAGAACATAAGAGCTATTCTCATTAGGAATCTTCCTTAGTCGGGGCAGTTTGACTCATGAACAGTCAGTGAAATCTCTTAAGTATCTAAGAAGTGAAAAGTCAAGCTCTTGAGGCTGGATAACAGGAAGCTCCTAGGAGTCTTGGGCAAACAAGCAGGAAAGCGGCATATTGTTCCAAAGTGAGTTCTGTACATGCAATGCCTCTAGGAGTAAAGTGGTTAAATGCCACATATGGAATGTTGGCTGTTGGCCACAATTCAGGACGTAGACCCACCAGAGTGTGCTGAGGATGAAAAACGTAGATTGTCCCTAATGCTGCAGGGCAAATGGTGCTCCAAGAGGAGCACTAGAAAAAGTCTACACGCTTGTCTTGCTTTTATGAAAAGCTACGGTCGCAGCACACCTTCAATTTCATGTGTAGTTCAGATTGCCACCTCAAGAAACAACAGACGCCATATGATCCAGCAATCCCACTCCTGGACATATATCCAGAAAAACTCTAATTGGAAAAGATACATGCACCCCTATGTTCATAGCAGCACTATTCACGGAAGCCAAGACATGGAGTCAACATAAATGTTTGTCGACAGAGGAAAGGATAAAGAAGATACAGTACATAGATACAATGGAATATTACCCAGCCACAAAAAAGAATGAAATAATGCCACTTGCAGCAACATGGATGGACCTAGAGATCATCATACGAAGTGAAGTAAGTCAGAAAGAGAAAGACAAATACCATATGACATCACTTTTATGTGGAACCTAAAAAAATGATACAAAGGAACTTATTTACAAAGCGGAAACAGACTCACAGACATAGAAAACAAACCTAGGGTTACCAAAGGGGAAAGGAGGTGGGGGAGGGGTACATTAGGAGTTTGGGATTAGCAGATACAAACTACTATATATAAAATATATAAACAACAAGGACCTACTGTATAGCACAGGGAACTATATTCAGTATCTTGCAATAAAACATATGGAAAAGAATATGAAAAAGAAATACATATATAAAACTGAATCACTTTGCTGTACACCAGAAACTAATACAACATTGTAAATCAACTATACGTCAATAAAAAAATAAATTAAAAAAAGAAGAAAGTGGCAACAGAGCCAAATGTGTTTGAGAGTACTGTCTACAGTGTACAGTGTATACTGGATACAGCATACAGTGTAGCCATTAGAATCATTGACTTTTAGGGCCAGAGTGGGCCTTAGAATCAGTGAGCAATGACATGACCACATAAGCTTTTATTTGTGAATGAAAGCTGCTAGTGTAAAAGGTACAGTAAAAGCTTTAAAAATAAGTTTACTACCAGCCTATCATTTTTATTAAAAGAATAATTTTACTTTTAAAGTAAAACAAAATTTTACTTATTTTAGTGTTTTCTCTTTCAATGTAGAGAGAGAACAAAAGGCATATACATATTTTACTCACTTCCCCCTCACTATTTGTTTTTTGGCATCAGGAAAGAGATTTTTTTTTTTTAAGCCAATTATCCTGAAGCTTTTGCCTTTGCAAATTTTACTTTCCTGTTCTAGCTCGACATCAAAAATACCCAATTAAATTGTTACCTTGGTATTTAATTAACACCTAAAAGGATATATAAGAGAACCAGCAAATTATCAAAGGTAGAAAGTAAAACTGCTTCACTCAATGTTTCTTTAAATTGATTATTTCCCCTTATACCTTGTTTGCTCATTCTGAAAAATTTCAAATTTTCCTACGGGATACCTGATTGAAAATGGGAAAAGGAAAGCACTTACCCTTTGGTTCAAATATATATATGGAGATTGGTAGAGTGTCTGTCTTAAAAACATGCATTAGGGCTTCCCTGGTGGCGCAGTGGTTGAGAATCTGCCTGCTGATGCAGGGACACGGTTCGAGACCTGGTCTGGGAAGATCCCACATGGCACGGAGCAACTAGGCCCGTGAGCCACAACTACTGAGCCTGCGCGTCTGGAGCCTGTGCTCCGCAACAAGAGAGGCCGCGATAGTTAGAGGCCCGCGCACCGCAATGAAGAGTGGCCCCCACTTGCCGCAACTGGAGAAAGCACTCGCACAGAAGCGAAGACCCAACACAGCCAAAAATAAATAAATAAATAAATAAAAATTAAAAATGAATATCTGCTTATTAAAAAAAAACAAAAAAAAACATGCATTACTTCAAAGTTTGACTCATCATCACAGAAAACGAGTAACTGCTTTATGCTGGGCTTCTTCCACGACTATACAAAGAGACAAACTGACTTCTTTTAACTAAGATACTACTTTTAGGGAAACGTTGTCTGGGAAGGAAAATCTACTTTTGACAAGAAGGAAGAAGAACAAATAGATACTGATAGGCCTGAGATGGTAGGCTGAAGTTGGAACTGTAAAAATTTAATAAACAGAAACCTCAATTAAATAGTCAGGAGGCCAGCAGGGGGCGCCCTTCCACCCTGAGATGATAACAGAGCCCAACAGGAAGAAGAAAGACTCCTTTCCTGGCAAGAACTCAGCCAATGAAAAGCCATGGACTCTTTGTTTACTACAGCCCTCCCAACTTCCTTTCCCCCTCTATAAAAGTGCTCTCCTTGCCTTGCCCTGTGGGGACTCTCCAGGGTTGCAGACCCCGAATAGCAATTCCTTGTTGATCCCAAATAAACCCTTTATTCTCCCCTTTCTGGAGAAATAACTGGTAGTCTATTTGCTTTAGGTCAACAGAAACAGAATATAAAATTTCTCCAAGTTCCCAAGAGAGTTCCCTATTTGAAATTACAGAACCCCAGGACAAATATCAAGTCCCTAAAAGTGAGATTGAATCCTGACTGATTCTTTTTTGAACAGGCTCAAGGAATTATTTCTCTATTTAAGAATACTAAAACCAGGAGTTCTTCTCTTACCAACATATTTTACCAAAGCATTTGGAAAGCATTTATGATAAGCAAAGGCCCAGCACTCACACTTGGGTTTGTCACACACTTTGGTGGCTTAATTCACTGGGAGAATTGCTTCCTCCTCTGTCTTCCACAACATGCCTCTGTCATAACACGTTTCTCCTCTGGGAATTATTTTGTTCATATGGAACACACATTTATTAACTCAATACATATTTATTAGCAATGCCTCAGAGGTGGGGCATAAAAAGATGAATAAGACGTGGCTCCTACCCTCCAAATTTGCCCATCATCTACTTGGGATGAGGAGTCAAAACTAGTTAATTTTAATACAACACATTTTAAGGGCAGAGCCCATGTCTTACTCAACTATCATCCCCAGTCTATCGTAGCACCTAGAACATAGCGAGTTCTCAATACATGTTAGTTAAATTAATGAATGCACAAGTGAAATGTTCTGATTTACCACTTAAGTTTTATACTGAGCAATACTAAGTTTTGAGGAAAACTACAAAGGTTAACTTAATGGCCCTTAATATTAGATGGTGCAGTCATGTGAGATGTTGAATTTAGAAGGGATCACAGACATAATTACTCTTGTTTTGGGGAGACTAAAGTTAACATGTGAACACATAGAAATAAATCCCTTATTTGGCCCTGGCATCACTTTGGGCTCCCCATAATGTTAGCAAAACATCCGGGAAAGTAATTCCTCATAGCACTGGGCCAGGTGAGTTTGCCAGCAGTTTGTCTAGAATGGAGAATGGAAGGGGCCAAATCTGTTGACATGTCTCCCTCACTCCCATGAAATCCCACCTGCCACTCATCCAAAGTACATCTGACAGGAAGACGAGTGACATTACGGATGTTCAATTTATCTAACAACTATGAAAATTCTTTGGAAAGAGCTTCCATTTTAGCAACATGTAGGAATCTTGGAACAAGGTATTTCCCACCAGCACAAAATTTTAGTGAGTAGAGAATGTGGACATCTTGGATTTAAGATGTGCTAAGAAAAAAATCACCAAGCCAAGTACATTTTAAAGATGGACGCACATACATAATAAAACGCCAAGAGAAGAACATTTGGTTTCGTGTGACTCTTCTCTTTTTCCTTCATTCTCACCCATCCATAGAGCCTCACATGTAAACAACACATTTTGTTGGTGTATTTTGCAGTGCATATTGCATTGAACATCAGAATCATTTTTACAACTCAAAAGGCAGAAGGATTTTGGCAGAGTTCCAGGATTATTTCACATCCATGCATCTGAAACAGTGCTGTTGTACCTTTCATCATGTCGGGGGCTCAGCAGTGGGAAAGGATATTCAAATGGCTCAGCAAGGTTCAAGATGTCAAACAAAGAGGAAAATTCCAGAATTCTGTATTCTCTATGAAAGACTATTATACGATGGATTTGGAGCTCTGGATGGCTGTCATAAAACTGTAAGTCTACAGTGTAAAACTTGTTAAGTCCAAATAGCTCTTTCACATACACTCTGTCAAATATGTCTAAAGATCACAAACTGGAAAGGTTAGGAATGTGAGCATAATAATAATATCCTGTAATAAGCAGGGTAAGTCTGGGGGAAAAAAGCACATTAATTCTCATATAAAAAGACGAAACAGAAAGCGTGAATAGAGCTGAATTTAAACTGATGCCTGAAACAAAAGGATTTTTCCCCACTTACCTCACCTAGTAGGAAGCTGTATGACCTGCAAATTATCTAACCTTTTTATGTCTCAGCTTCATCACTTACTCAACCTGGAAAATTATAATAATGTAACACCAAACCAGAAAGATTATTGGCACACAGTAAATGCTGAGTGCATCTTAGCATAATTATAATATTATTATCATCATTAGAGAATTCGCATTAAGAACTGATGTAGATAATGGACTTGAGGACATGGGGAGGGGGAAAGGTAAGCTGGGACGAAGTGAGAGAGTGGCATGGATATATATACACTACCAAATGTAAAATAGCTAGCTAGTGGGAAGCAGCCACATAGCACAGGGAGATCAGCTCGGTGCTCTGTGATCACCTAGAGGGGTGGGATAGGGAGGGTGGGAGGGAGACACAAAAAGGAGGAGATATGGGGATATATGTATATGTATAACTGATTCATTTTGTTATACAGCAGAAACTAACACACCATTGTAAAGCAATTATACTCCAGTAAAGATGTTGAAAAAAAAAATCTGACTCTACACTAAAAAAAAAAGAAAAAAAGAATTGACCTCCAAAAATAGAAAAACCACTGTTTAATATATATCATTGTCCTACTTCGAGTTTTTGAATATATGTGGAAATAATATTTGCTAAAAGTGAGGCCCCTGTCATATAATCTACTTTATGAGGAACTGTGCCAAGAAGGGAGGCTCCTGAATTGAAATGAGATTAAGTCAACTGACGGAAGTTGATGTTAGCGTTTCCCAGGGAAGCAGGAAGAGGGTAACGAGAAGCACGTTAAAGTCTTCTGTGAAAATGGGATCGCCCACATTAGTAACCAGGGTCATCTAGTGATCTTCTCTGTGGAGGAGAAGTGAAAACAGAGGGTATGAATCTAGATGACCGAGCAAACTTAGACCCACTAGATTTAGTAAAAGATTGGAGATTAAGGAGGACTTAATCTCAGAAAAAGAATGAAAAGAAATTAGTGTGATAAGAGCTAAGTCCACCTTTGATTTTCATTCATTTATTCATTCACTCACTGATTCATTATGAGCTGGATATTGGCTCAGGTGCTGTACATATATAGAAAAAGACATGGTCCCACTTGAAAGTAGCTTGTGGGGGTCAGTCAGATAAGCAGAGAGACAGGCATCTCAAGAGACTATCAGAGTCATGTTCAAGGAACAGTGGGACCTGGCAGAGGGTGAGCAGCTTGGCCATGAGAGCTGAAGGGCTTCACAGTGTATCAGCGTCTATGACCCCACCTCTCCAAAAGGCCATACATGATCAACTTTGAAGAATTATCTTCTAGGTAACCATTATACCTCAATAAAGGTATATATGTTTTTTGTGTTTTTTTTTTAAGAATTATTTTCATCTTGTACCTTTCCGCCATTTTTTTGTTGTTGTTACTTTTTCAATTCCCTAAAAAGTAATAACATAAAAAGTCCTTAGAACACTTCAAAGTGATTTTCACCCCCATTGGGATATGGACGAGAAGTGAGAGGAAAAGGGCTGCCGAGTTAGTGGGTTCTGAAAGAGAGAGCCTCAGGGGAAGGCTTCTGCCAGCAAACGGGGAAGGAGGCAAGGCAGGCCAGTTGCTGGGGGACACAGAAGGAAAGAGAGAAGAGGAGGAGACTGACTCAGGGCTCTGGTCATTTCCTCGTATTCTTCTTCCCTCTCAGCCCTGCTCCCTTCTTCTGAGACCTCCTTTCCCATGCTTCCCAGGCACACCCCTCCATTTCCCTAGAGACACTTAGAGAAGAAAGCTTCTGGCTGTAGAAAGGGTCTGCTTAGAAGTTGGTTGGTTAATAGCCCGCTGGGTGATATCCCTCCCAAGTATCTATTTTTAGAAGGAAAGTGATCAACACAAAAACCTTCTAGACTGAAGGGACTGCCTATTCAGTGACAGGACAGCAAGCACGGCATAGGCCATTGGAGGCACATGCTAGCTCCTGACAGCCTACGAACCATCCTATGTATGTAGTGATGTACTGTATCTTGAGGCTGACTTGGCCAAAGAGCCGAGAAACCTGACAACCGGGAAACCGACTACAGCCTGCGGCAAGCATGCCTGTGTGAGAACTGAGATCCAGGTGACTCTGGCGGGGAGAGGAACAGAAGGGTGCTACTCTTGGGGAACTATGGTTGTTGGAAAGTGAGTCTGGTTCCCAGGGATGCATCCAAGTCAAGTGGACCTTGATCCTCATTTCAGGTCACTATTTCTTGGCAGAGTTCAACTGGCTGGGGCTGGTGAACTTTAAGGCACAAGCAGAATAATGAACACATTTCTTTGAATGCAAGTTCTTATTCTCCATGGGTTTAAATTACTGTCTTTCCTTTAAATTTTTTTTTTTTTTTACATTACCTCTTTAGAGTCCAGGTTGTTAAGGCATCTCTAACTCTTTTATTTTGGATTTTTCCTCTCTTTTTCTTTTAGTATGTCCATTTAAAATACAGCAAATGAGGGGAAAATCTCCCAAATGTTTCAGTGATTTTGTAATAGCAACAGCACAGCATTGATCTACCAGTATCAGGCTCATTCATGTCTAGCAAAATACAGAAGGCTCCCTTAAGTACTTGGGTTCTGCGAATTCATGCCATTTGCAGCAACATGGATACAACTAGAGATTATCATACTAAATGAAGTAAGTCAGAAGGAGAAAGACAAATACCATATGATATCATTTATATGTGGAATCTAAAATATGACACAAATGAACCTATCTACAAACAGAAACAGACTCATGGACATAGAGAACAGACTTGTGGTTGCCAAGGGGGAGGGGGTTGGGAGGGGGATGGAGTGGGAGTTTGGGATTAGCAGATGTAAGCTATTATATATAGACTGGATAAACAACAAGGTCCTACTGTATAGCACAGAGAACTATGTTCAGCATCCTATGATAAACCATAATGGAAAAGAATATAAAAAAGGAATGTATATATATGTATAACTGAATCACTTTGCTATACAGCAGAAATTAACACAACATTGTAAATCAACTATACTTCAATAAAAAATAAAAAATAAATATTTGGGTACTATGGGACACGTAGTAGGAAGTGACATCAGATTTCCATACTGGATCTCAATTGGATAATTAGAAGTTTAATATTATAAGAGATAGAATTGAACAGTCATTTTATTCTTGTTTCTATTCTTATATTCACTTCTAAATTGTATTTCCAGGTAGTGGGACTTCCTGATGGCTTACCTCTCACATTGTCTAAAATTTCAAAATCCATCAGACAGAAAATTTTTTTTTCAGTAGAACTGCCTATATTCATTTGCTTTGCCAAAGGAGAACAGGCAGAAGTATCTGCAGACTGGGGTCTCTATGTGGATGTGTCTGTGAATCTCTACAATGAGATTTCTCTGGGTGGATGTGTTTCTAAATCTACTACAATGAGATTACTGAAAGACTACATCAGGGGCCTTCCTATGTGTAAGAAGATTAGGAATCAAACATTTCTTCTGAACATTTGTGTGAACTACTCTTTACCTTGGTATAATCCTTAAGCTTAGCATCCAACAATCTTGCAATGATTCAGCTACATTATCATAGCTATTTAGAGAACATTTACAGCTCTGTGTTTTGAAATGCTCTTCCCAATATTTCCAAACAAAAGTGAAAAGTCTATTCGGTTAAGCCCCATCTGTTTCACAAAATACCCCATCCTTATTGTTAATTTGGCCCCATTTCTGTATTTACAGAGTTGGTCCAAATTATTGTTTAGCTTTGATTCCTTATGAGTCCTCTAGAAATACCCCACGATGTAGCAGGAAATTCTCTCTATTTACATTTTCCATTGTTATAACAAATAAGGCTCCTGAAGACTTCAGTAGCAGGTCTGAGCGCTGCCATGCTCTTGCTAAGGGGACACGACAGAAATGCTGTTATGGAAATGCCACGGCTTGGTTCCACTCTGCCACCTGTCACGTGGAACCACATCTTCCTCTCCCAGCCCCGTCGCTTGGCTACCACAGTGATTAGCCCAAAGCAGTACATCACTTCTGAAGGCTGCGCAGACTAAGCGTGGAATCTATCAGGCTGGACTGCTTGTTGATTTCAACTTGAGAATTTCTCAAAATATTAACATGGAGACAACAATGTATACTGGCCAAACTGAGCACGTACAATTCTGTCACCACGCTAGGGTGCAAAGTGACAGCTGGTGACTTTTGTGAGTGGCATAATAACATTAGCCTGGCTGGAACATCTCCAGTGCTGGGTTTAAATAGTCCCAAGCATTGGCTAGACAACAAGACTAAGCAAAATCTTCTGAGAGTCTTAAAATGGGATTGCTGAAAGGTCAAGCTAGCAATTTTCCTTCTTAATATTCAATAATAAAATATTAACATTTTCCTTCTTAATATTCAAAACCAGGGGTGAAATTGGAGGTGCTGATCCTATATCTAGCCTAGGGGCCATCAGCAAAAGCCCCTTTGAAATTTTCGGCAGATAATGGGATTCAGGGGAGGTTTTACATTTCACAGGGCTGCCGCATGTGCCTTGGGAAAAAAATCGAAGCTGAATCTCTAAATTCCCACTCTGCCGCTCTCATGCTGAGAGCCACTGGACCTGCCGATTGTCACTGGACAAGTGACAATCTCTCTGTGCTTCGCGTCCTTCATCTGTAAAATGAGAGGTTTGGAAGAATGGTCTTTAAGATCTCAGACAGTTCTGAAATTCCCTGAGTCTGCGAGGGGAAGTTATAAGATAATGAGGCTGAGTTTCAGTCGTGGCGTGTGGATGGCCTCACGTTGTTTTACATGGTACATTATCGACCAGTCCATTTAATGCAAGTCACGGCTACTTTTACTAGGCTGGTCAAGGAAGGAACCCTTTTCAACATCTGTTTGCTCTGCTGTCTTGTTATGACGTCTCAGAAGCACTGTCTTAGACAGTTTGCAAAGGAGAGCGTTAAAAACACCCTCCCACATCATGGTTCATTAAATCGCTCCACAGGCCTATCACGCAACGCTTCCAAGCGTCCATAGCTTCTAGGAAGCGTGGGATGAGTTAAATAAAGGTCAGCACATAAAATACAATTGTCCTCCATTTCCTATGGAGCTATTTTACTCTCTTAAGTCATTCCCAAAGCATTTAAAATTTATATTAAACACATAGAAACTTTATTGGGATAAGTATCTGACCAAGAAAAAAAGAAGCAGTTGGTTACTCTAGAAAATTCTTTGGAATAAAGACCAAGAGGAAGGGGAGACCGGACAGGTAGTGAGTCACAGATATTCAGAGGGAGCTTACGGATCAAAGGCTGCCAGCAGGAAGTTTAGCAGGAGGCTGATGGACTGCTCCACCTGAATTTGGTGAGTGGTCGGCATCCTTTTGTTGAGCTGGTAAAAAATGGTGGAGAGCACAGCCTCCAATCGGGCCACGTTGAGTTCTATGTTTGGGTCCACGTTGTTCAGACCATTTTCCCTCAAAGCTTCTATGACGTTCCAAATGTCCACCAGGTGCACTACATACAATGAAAGCAGAGTGGACACATCAGACCAGAGTGCATGGAAAGGTAAATTCATTATTACACATGTACCATCTGTCCTGTTTTGTCAAGGTGCCTCATAGGCTTCGGTATGTGTTCCACTGCTATAGGAGTTGACATCAGTAAAGGCACATAGTGCAGGATCTCAAAGAGCTGATGTACAATGTGTAACAGCAAACAAAATGATTTTCTGAACATCACAGTAGAGAGTTATTTCTATTCTTCATAAATAGACCCTTGAAATACTTACATGTGAGGAATGTGAGGATCAAGGAAGTTAACTGACAAACGCAAAGGTCCAAGGGAAGTCACCTGGCATTTGTATCCAGGGCTAGTTGGTTTTTTAAAATATTGAGATATAATTGGTATATAACACTGTGTAAGTTTCAGGTGTTGATTTGATACATTTCTATATTGATTTGATACATTTCTATATTGCAGTATGACTACCACCATAGCGTTAGCTAACACATCATGTTCCATAATTATCAGTTCTTTTTTGTGGCGAGAACTTTTAAGATCTAGTTTCTTAGCAACTCTGAAGTATACAGTACTTGTGATTAAAATTAACAAGTCTATGTGGCTTTAAAGCATTTTCCCACTTGTACACACTGACCCCTTACAAAGAAAAGAGAAAACCAACACTGAAATTCTAGTGTTTGAAAGGCTATCAAAACTGCATTTGAGCATTTAAAATATTTTCATTTATTTACGTATTTTTAGTAGTATGAGGTTTGAAATAAGAAAAAAGGGAAAGTTAAAGTTAAGCAGGAAGGTAGGCGGGGGAGAAGGAAAAGTTATCTCTACACAGCAGCAGTGGAACTAAGGCACAGATCACTTAACTCACCTGATCAAGAACAGTTTCTTGGTTCCATTGTTAGTAAGCTCGTGTAACTTAAGTCAAGGTTACTTTCACTAGGATAGTCGAGAAATCCATTTCTATTTCTTTCCTGTTCACCCCGAGGTCTTGTTATGACATTCCCAGATGACATCACCACAATCAAGACGATGGACACGTGTATCAGCCCCAAAGGTCACCTCATGCACCTTCTGACCCATCCTGCTCCCCACCCCAGGCAACCACAGATCTGCTTTCCATCACGATTTTCTAGAATTCTATATGGCTGGAATCGTATCATATGTACTCTTTTTTTGGTCTGTATTTTTTTTATGTAGTGTAACTATTTTGAGAATTATCTATGTTGTTATGTGATAATAGTTTGTTCCTTTTTTTTTTTTTTACTGCTGAATGGTATTCTGTTAAATGGATATGCCACAATTTGGTTATCAACTCACCCGTTGACAGACATTTGTGCTGCTCCAGTTATTGTTTATTATGAATAAAGCTGTTATGAACAATCACGTACAAATCTTTGTATAGACATATACTTCCATTTCTTTTGGTAAATACTTAGAAACAAAGTGGCTAGGTTGTATGGTAGGTGTATGTTTAATTATGAAACTTCCAAAGTGTTTTTCAAAGTAGTGGTGGTGTTTTACACTCCCATCAGGAGCGTGAGAGTTCCAGATTCTCCACATCTTCACCAAGTTTAAGGTTCACTTTTCATTACACTTTGGTGTTTGAAAATAAATATGTTGATTTTCTCAATGAAGTATATACTTATGTTTTAATTCCTGAGAACTATACACATCACATATGCTTTTCCACCAACAACTTTCAAGTTTTAGTCTCCTATCTCTCTGCTCACTTCTGATATTATATTTGAAAAACAAAACTAACATCTATTGAGATCCTGGACTTGAAGTTGAAATTAATACCGGACTTGGAGTCCAAAGACCTAGGTCCACATCTAGCTCTTCTACTACAAGTGCATACCCTTTTAGCCTTGACTTAGAGCCTCACTTTCCTCATCTATAAAGTGGGGATTGTGTTCATTAAATGGAAAAATGCATGAAATCAAAAGTCGTAGTGCCAGGTATATGGGTACAATACATTATACATGAACAAATGAATAATGTGAGTCATGTCAAAAGAACACTTTTTGGCATATCTCTGGTTTGGAGCAGAGGAATACAAATCACTTTCCCACTGAATTACTTAAATATTTATTAGATTTGGATGAATTCAGATGTGATTCCAATTTTGCAGCCTTCTCTGTATATCACATAACAAGGATGTTCTTTGTATTTCTTAATGTTATTTAGACAATTTTTCAATTTAGCAAGTGAGATACTCCAAGGGAGATGGCATTACAAGTTGAATTTATTAATTAAATTTTCTGGAGGGAAATAGCTGGTATTCCTATAATTATTCCCTATATGTTTGATCTACAAATCCTCTGGATCTAGTCCTTGGGGATGTCTGGGTACAGGATACAAAGAGAGCAGTGATGATGAGATCTCCCCCATCGTCCTGATTGGTATCTGTGCCCAGGTAACCATAGGAAGTGGGCTGCTGAACTATTCTGATCTGGATCCTGGCTATGGATCACATGAAACAGGCACTGGAGAAGAGGAATATGGACCGTGAACTTGAGCACAGGAGGGAGATGGCTACAAGGCAGAAAATGGCTGCTGGTGGAGGGAGATAGTCTGGACGTCTAGACTAGGAGACGTTGTAGAGCACAGGGAGGCCCTCAGGATTCCCACAAGTGGAATAACACAGGTCCACGGGAGTGGCCAACAGACCCACAGGGAGGTTCTTTAGGCAATTTAGCCTCTGCGTGTCCAGCCTATACTCACTTCTTCTCTTCCAAACCCACTTTCTCTGGGGTTCCCTTCTCTAGTGAATGGCACTAGCCCCTGTTCCTCCCCTTGGTCCAGCCAGAATCTGCATTTCATCCCTGGGTCCTCACATCCCACATGCTGTCAGTGACCAAGTCCTATGAATATATCTCTTAAATGTCACTTTAATGCCTCCATTTCCATGGACCCTTATTCGCATCACCCAATTCCATCATCCATTGCTGTCTTCATTATCTCTTATTGGTTGACGAAATCAGTTCTTTTGTCTTTATTCTTTCTCCATTCCAATTCTTCCTACACACTGTAGTCAGAGTGATATTTCTGAACTGCAAATCTGACATGTCACTTGTATGCTGCTTAAAGTCCTTTAATAACTTCCCATTAATTTGAAATCCAAACTCTTCAACATGTCTTGCAAAGTTCTTTTTGATCTGGCCTCATTTACTTCGTATCTGTGTCTCATCCACCATAACTTAGTGTCAGTACCATTTCTTCAAGGGTGGGTGTCTTTCTGGATCCCCTGCCTCTAGGTTTTGTATCCCTCCTATGTGTCACCTTAGAATCCTGTTCTTCCCCATCACAGTATTTGTGGACTCTCTGTACAGACCAGCTGGTCATCTGTTTCCGCCTCTGTACAGACCAGCTGGTCATCTGTTTCCGCCTCTGTACAGACCAGCTGGTCAACTGTTTCCACCTCTGCATTGCACATGCCACAGAAAGAGACTGCCTGTCATGATAATTGTTCACACCCTTAGCACTGTCACAGGGCCTCACACATCATAGGAGCTTAATGAATATTTGTTGGCTAAGTGAGTGCATGACAAGGAAATGACAACAGTGAAACAGGGTCTTCTAAGGATGCATTCAATTGCTAAAGACACAACAAGGCGTAGTCATGAAGAATCACACAAGCCTTGGATTGAATCTTAGATATATCAACAGTCAAATTACTTGACTTCTCTGGGTCTTCATCTTAGAAAAGTGGGGCTGATAACAGTCCTTACCCTCCGATGATGACTATGAAGGTTAAATGGGATGATGCCGGTAAAATGCTTGGAATAAGGCATGTACCATAGGAAATAATAATGGCCTATGATGATAGACAAGTAAAACATCTGAAAATCATATGAAAGTTATTAAAAATAAATCTGTTCCGTATTTGTGTCTTTACACATCTAAGGTCTCAGTATAAGGAAAAATAAAATACTAATTCTGGCTGTGAGAATAGATAGTTATAAGTGACTTGAAAAAAACTAGTTTTCATAATTATGTGCTGGGCACTGTGGTAGGTCCTGGGGACTCGATGGCAAACCATACAGGTGTGGTTCCTGCCTCATGGACTAACGGTCTGGTGGGGACACAGGCATGTCTCACTATCGCACAAACAGGTGATCAGAAATCATGACTTACTGTGACAGGCAGGGTGCCAGGTACAAAACGGGATTACGATATGGTCGTGAAGGGGCCTGAAGAACAAGATATGGCGGAGGAGCATTGTAACCGCTATAAAGATTTTGGTCTTTATGCTAAGACATGGGTTTTGAACAGCAGAGTGACATGGTCAGTAATGCAGCTTAAAAATATCATTTCTGACAGTTAAGGAAGAAAGGAACAGAGATGGACAGGCACCCATGTAGAAATCGCTGGAGCCTATCGCTCTAGTCCAAGTGAGAGACCGTGGCATTTTTACATAGGGGGTGGCAGTACGCAGACAACTATAATTATGCACATTATTTTCTAGAAGTGGCAGAGTGGAAATGATACAGATTTTGCCATCACAAAGACTGAGGTTTCACTCCTGGCTCCACTAATAACCGTAAAACTGTGGGCAAGTTATTTCACCTCTATACAGTTTATCATTCTCTTTCTAGAAATGAGAAAGCTAATGCCACCCAGAGGGAGTTGTAGTGAAGAGAAAAGAGAAAAGGTATACACAAGTGCTGACCACAGGGCTTGGCACATAATATTTTAGTGTTAAAATAATTAAACACTCTCTGATCTGCAGCCATGCTATGCTATTATTAATTTACAAGATTTATTATGAATCCAAACTTAAGTTTTAGCCCAGTCCTCCAAATTCAATAAACTAATTAACATACAATTTTGAGCATATATTATGTAGGTGATATCAGAGAAGTACAAACACCATCCCAGCCACAAAAGCAGATACCTATTCAGTTTGGTTGTCAAATATTCTGCGTTAGTGGAGTTTGAATTGATTTCACTGTATTTGTTAACAGAGACCTTGTAAGGAAGGCCTGATTTTATAAAGATTTCTTGGAAGCTTTATTTCACTGGTAACTACTTTGAGAGGTTCAGATCACAGCACAGAGTAGTACAAGTTCCTGGGCGGTTGATTGGGTCTCCACCCGGTTTCCCTACTGGCTATCCATTATGACCTTGAGCAAGTCACTTAATGTCCTTAAGTTTCAGTTTCCTCATCTGTAAAATGTGGACAATAACAGCTTTTCCATTACAGGGTTATTGTGGGAAGCAAATGAGATAATCCATGTAAAGCACTTCACAGTGCTTAGTGCATAACAAGCATTCAATATCTATTAATTATTATTGAAAAAGGTAAGTATCACAAACCTTTTGCTTAATTAAATAGGAACATTAAGAAATGTGTTAAGTTGAGAGTCATTAGGAAGTTATTAAGAGGTCTGTTTTAAAGGTCTGGCAGTTGTATAAGTATGTTACTTATTGTTGAGCTACCAAGTCATTTTAGAAAACGAGGAATTTATTTAGGTCATGCAATGATGACTGTATAACACTAGATGGCACTGTGCACACTTTACTAAATATCCATCAAGCTTTAAATGTCCATCACAGAGCGCCTACTATTACACACAGGTGATAAGAAGTAGGGTTTCCTCATCTATAAAACTGCATACGTTTTATACTAATATATTACCTAAGACATCAGTTTGCATAATGAAATTATTCAGATAACATTAACCATATCAAGAATAGACAAAACGTATTCTTTTTTTTTTAAAGATTTTTTTTTGATGTGGACCATTTTTAAAGTCTTTATTGAATTTGTTACAATATTGTTTCTGCTTTTTGTTTTGGTTTTTGGGCCTCGAGGCATGTGGGATCCTAGCTCCCCAACCAGATATTGAACCTGCACCCCCTGCATTGCAAGGCAAAGTCTTAACCACTGAATCACCAGGGAAGTCCCGACAAAATGTATTCTTAAAAGCAATATTTAGTACTTCACAGAATCTTAAAAATAATATGTTAATTTCAGACACTTATTAATAACACGTCATGGTCTGTCTTTAAAAATAAATGGAAATAGACAAAGCTTCAATAGTTTGCCTTAAATTCAGGCAATATCAGGAAGAAAATGGCTGGGTCAGAGGCAGGATGGGGGGGTGGGAGGAAATGTTTGTATGTGGGTAGAGAAGAGTTTGTTGATCTCAAGCGATGTTTCTTATCTGTTTGCTGATGTCTTACACTCTATTAACAAGAGATGGACTCTTTATTTCATAGATACAGATGACTTAAATCCAAGTATCCCTGAGATAAGTGCAAAAATGCCAAACTCATTTATACCAGATAGAAATAACCGAGGTCATAAACTTTATGAGAAGTAGGAGAATCATATAAGTAGGGTAAAATCTGGAAGAGAGGGTACAGATAGGATAGGAAAATCAAAAGACACTTTATGAAATAGGGCTCCTCAAAGTTCCCAATTCCAGATTCTACCACTTACTGATTCCAAAATCTAGCAGGGTGGGAAAGGGTTTTGACAAAGCTCTCCAGGTGACTCTTGACAATCACTGACTTATAAATCTTTAGAAGGCTCTCAGAGGGCTTGCCGCTGGGGAGGGTCAATGACCATCATCTAGTGACTTCATCTCATTCACTTTGGAGTGGTGGTTCTCAGCCGTGGCCGCACACTGGACTCACCTACAAGGTTGCAAAATAGCTCCCTGGAGATGCTGCAGCTGCTGGTCCAGGACCATACTTGGAATCCCAAGACACTAGGCTTGTTAGAGATGCAGACTCTCAGGTCCCCACCCCAGACCTAGAGAATCAGAATCTGCATTTTAACAACATCCCCAGGGAGCTTGTATTCACATCAAAGTATGAGAAGCACTGCTCTAAGGCAGAAGTTCTCAGTCCTTCGGCATCAAGACAGCCTCCTATGTTCTAATAGGTTGTGAGGTACATCACAAGAAGCTGGTCACTATCAATTTATGCAGTTTAAGAATGACTTATATAATTATGTCTATACACATCTGTGAACAAAAAAAGAACAAAGAATGTTTATTACTCATCATCCAGATTTACAAGGGTTAAGTCACAACCCACTGTGATCAGCCACTGACAGGGCACCCTGAGGGATGAAAAAACAGGATGAGGCATCCTGTGCTTTGTAGAAATGGGCACCTAGATAGTTAAGATGCATATCTCAGGAAGAATTTCAATGACCCCAGATTCTTGCATCTTCCTACACACAGAAAAACACTAAAATCATTAATTTGAGATACCTGTTCTTTGTGCCTAGCAGTAATCTTTTACCAAGATGTGTGTTTGACATCATGTATTTCCCAGCCAAAAAATTCATATATATATATATATTAGCTCCCCCACTACCTGTTTGGAGCAGCTCCTTAGACCTATCTCCCTGACTATAGTCCTCTGTAAGACCCTGAATAAAACTTAAACTCACAACTCTTAGTTGTGTACACCGTTTTAGAAAGGTTAGAGATTTATATCTACAAGAAGGTCACTCATTGCATTCTGCGGTGCTTTCTTAATTAGGAGAAAAGAAAACTGCAGTTAGGCTGGGAATTGAACAGAATCTGTCGATATGCCACTGGGAATATGCATACCCTCTAGTGTGTAGACGGTGTGTGTGTGTGTATATGTGTGTGCACGCCCATACACATGCCCTCTCAACCCTCACCCACCCTTGCCACCGATACTTAAAGTGATGGTGACCGTTATCTGAGGCTTTGTTATGACTTGTTTTTCCACTCTGAGACATGCAGGTAAGAGCAGGGTGAGTTCTGCTGTTGATTTACTCATCAAATCCCACTGCAAAAGTGATAGGCTGTTTCTCCTGAAAACTCATCCAACTCTCCCCTCCCTGGACCAAAGTTTCCTGACCTTCAGGAAAATTTCCAGCATGAATTTTCCCTTGTAAACACACTCTTCGGAGTAAGAGAACCAAGTTCAGGTGGTATTTCTGAGTACTTTATACTGTGGGTTTGGAGTGCCAAATTGTGTTCATTCACATAGCAGATCCTGAAAATATGTTTGTAGGCTTGTGGAAAAGTTAATTATGGAGATTTGTTCTTTTAGTTTTCCAGTAAATTCTGATGCTCTTAGCACTAAAAGATGAGCACACATTAAAGCACTGTCTTCTTCCTATGATGGCTCTCAAATAGCAAATTTCATTCAGTATTCTAAATGCCAAGTGGACTTTAAGTAAAAATGCTTTTAAGGAGCTTCACGTGTGGGTCAGGCCGCCACAGGGGTGGGGTGTGAGGAGGTGGGGAGAGGAATGTATCCCCTTGTGAGTGCCTGGAATGACTTCAGAGTCCTCTTCAAACTCATTACCCCAAGCCACTAACAAGCCTTCTTTCTTAGCCTTCCATTCCAGAGACTAAAACTTCATTCATACATTAAGTATTTTTTCAGCCCTTATTATGTGGCAGCACTGTTCTGGGTTCTAGAATTAGCATGAACAAGACAGGCAGGTCCCTGATCATACAGAACTTGTTAAGTGGTGAAGAATAGAGATATTTAGCAAACAAGTGCTTTGAGCATGCAACAACAATCTATTTTTTGTTATACAGAAAAAAAATAGACTTAAAGATAGTAGATTTGGACTCAAGTCTTTCTTCATTTGTACAATAGGAATAATAATATCCACCTTTCTTATTTTATAGGTGCCCTGGGAATAACAAAAATGGAAAACGTTTAGTAAAAATGTAAAGCACTATATACGTTTTAGGCATTACTCTTATTTTTGAGAGAAAATTTACTGTCATATTCAGACAGAATTATAAAAATCCCCTCCAAATTCTTTCAATTCTTTGCTCCACTCTGTCAGTTATAAAAATATTTGTCCCTTAATACAAGCTTTTTTTCTATAATTTCAGGTTTGTTTTCCTCTTAACAGATGTGATGTTATAAAAACCCATGAGAGATTGTAACAGTGATGACTAGTTTAGTTCACTTTCAGATCAAATACTTATCTTGAAATTCAGAGAACATCAGCTCATGAGAAAAAATTTCAACGTATCACTATTTACCATACATCTATTGCACATACGGGCATAAACATATGGAGAAAGACTGCCACATGCTTATACATACAGAGTTGGGAAAGGAAGCAAGAAATGAGATTCCATAATATTTTTGAAAGAAGTTAGATCCAAATGGAAATTTTAAAGATTCTACAATTCTACATGTTTGATGTGGACAGAGTTGGGAAAGGAAGCAAGAAATGAGATTCCATAATATTTTTGAAAGAAGTTAGATCCAACTGGAAATTTTAAAGATTCTACAATTCTACATGTCTGATGTGGTAGGTGATTTAACACAATAGGAGAGTCTGGCCCTAAAAGAGCTTACGATTCCCATGGGAGAGACACATTCAGAAGGCCTAATTGAAGCCCTGTTCGAGACACTATGTTATCAAAAGTCCATATTCATAGAGCAGATTAAAAAAAAAAATACTGGAGCTCAACATACAAGGATGCTATTGTGGGCTGGAGACTTTGGAAAGGTTTTAGAGGAGGAGGAGGTAGAGCTCAAGATGGTTTCTGAATCACAGCAGGATATGAATACACAGAGACGAGGCGGGGAGGATACTCCAGCAGGAAGAGGGTCGAGGGACTAATGGCAGAGAGGAGTGAGTGATCCTGGTGTAATCGGATCTTGTATTGACCTGACTGGGCCAGTGGAGTTTGTGCTGGGTTTACTGCAAAGAAGGGTCTATACCTTTGAAACCTTTCCTATTGCCCATTATATAAGACTTCTCTAATTTTTCAGTAAGTAAACAGAGAGATTGAGAATTTGCATCCTGCAAAGTTTAATGCTTAATTTCATTTTCCAACTCCCATGTCAGCTAATTCAGACCCCCAGCTACGGCCAACCAGTCCAGCAGTGAAAATCAGAGGTGATCTTTAGAGCAGTGAGTGGATCTCAGATCGTGGCCTCTGAGTCCATAGGTCTGGAGTTCAGCCAGGGCATCCCTAGGTTTCAGTAACTCCTTAGGTGATTTGGAAAGAGAAGGAAGTCTGAGAACCACTGCTATGGAGCATGACTTAAAGTAGCAGTCCCCAGCCTTTTTGGCACCAGGGACTGGTTTTGTGGAAGACAATTCTTCCACGGATGGGGGGTGGGGAGGGATGGCTCAGGCGGTAATAAGAGTGATAGAGAGCAATGGGGAGCGGCAGATGAAGCTTCCATTGCTTGCCCGCCATTCACCTCCTGCTGTGCGGCCTGGTTCCTAACAGGTCCCGGGGGTTGGGGACCCTTGACTTAAAGGATGGAGTTAGATGAGAGACAGGAAGAAGAGGAAATTGATGCTCATTTGAGTCAGACAAATTTATTTTAAAAATATCATGAGAATCCCAAGAACATTGTGGTGGAGAAAGCCTCGTGCAAAGTAGCCAGTTAGGATTTTTCAAGTATATTTGATCATGACAAAATTGTGTTTAAAAAGCTGTTAGGAACTCAGTTAAGTGGTATGCTTCACCAGGGTTAACAAATGCATTTTGATGTGATTTACATTGAAGATATTAGTCATCACTCACATTAACCAAACACTGAGTTCAGAAAGAAAATGTCAGCAAATGACAGTTTTCAGACTTGATCTCCATTAGTGAGCCATGCGCTATATACCTTTCTAAAATATGAATCTAAACAACATCTGAGTAGCTCACCAAATTATTTTATGTTCCAAACTCAACATCTTCCTTGCTCCCAACATATGCCTTTATCACCAAGACAGTTCTCTTTGTTAAGGATCTTTGGGGAGAAGCATCATTGCTTACAAACGTAACACTTTATTTTCACTTTAATTTCCTGGTTAAGGTGGATGATATAATAGAGCTTCAGGAAAAGGTCTACAACATATTTTTGGTGTAAAATCAAACTGAGTATCATGCCGGTCCTCAAAGGCCCTGGCAGTATATCCACTGCCTATCAGGAAAAAGTATTCAGTTTTCCTTAAATTGTGTTTCCAGACTTGCGTGATTATTCAAAATGAGGTATAATAATTGTTGGCTCAATAGATGTCATACTGTAAATTAAATTTAACTATGTTCAATTGAATAAGCATTTATTAAGCTTATTATTTTTCAAAGTATTGTACCAAGGATTGTAAAAATAATAAGAGAAGGTAAATGAAAACAAATATCTGAACAATGATTAATTCCTCACTGTCAGTGTTCAACTTTGTTCAGAATATATTTAATAGCCTTAGAAGCAAGAAAATCTAGTATCTTATCTCCCCTCTGGGTAGTCATTTTAGATTTCACTGGATAACTTTGCATAGGTTTCTTCAAAGTGCCCTAACTCTATTTTACATTCTACTGCCCTATCCTGGGCTTTTATTGACTTTGAATTAGATTTTTACAGCAAGTCTCCAGTTTCTGCCCTTTTCCATCTGTCCTAAGAAATGTTAGGACACATGGAAAAGGGCACTTTTTTTCTCCAGCCCCTGCGGGAGTGACCATCACAACTTAGACTTTGACTGGCTCAGTGTAGCTGCAATGAGACATCACTTGGCCTCAGGCTCCTGCCACAAACCCCCGAGGACGTTTCAGCACAAATACCAGACCCTGCCTGCCAGGCACACATTTGCGACCCAGAAGGCCGGGGGCGTTAAGTCCTGTAGGCCGCCCTTGGCCAGTGCAGGACAGAGCAGCTGACTACTGCCTCCTCCTTGTCAGCCCTGGATGGACAGTTCTGGGGTGCATTTCACAAGCTTCCTTAGAAGCGCCAGAATTGTCTTTTGGCTTTCCTTTCTTGTTCTGCTCTGGGTTCACTCTCCAAATGAGCTACTTCCACACAAGTCTTGTTGTGAAGTCTGCTTTCTGGGGAAACACATGCTAAAGCACTGATTCTAATCAAGTCCCACCTATCACTGATCGAACTCTCCCGGAATAATAAACGAGAAGAAAATGATTATGACCACGTTTGAAGTAGATTCTGATTCTATTAGGCCATACAAATGTTTCTCAGTCTTCTCCATGATATCACATCACCATCTTATTCATCAGTGTTGAATTTGAAAGTTAAAATGAACCGTACTTGATCTTACATTGAAGTTCATTATTTTTCTGAGAAACTAAGTTAAGGGCTGGTGTCATTATTATTAGCTTTGCAGCAGGCCTAGTGGTCCACATGCTTGCCTCTTGATGACAAGTCTTGACAGGCATCGTGGGGCAGTTGACTGTTTACCACGGCAGTCGGCTAATATTGGGAAGTTAGAAGTGGAGTTCTCAGTTATATGATTTTATCTGGTGTTTTTCCAAGGGAACCTACTCGGCATCTATGCTCTCCTCACCTGCAACAAACAACTTTACAATTCCTGATAGAAAAGGAGATAAAGCAAAAGTCCTAGCCCAACGCCATGAAGGAACAAAAATAGCTACAGACTTAATCCATTTCAGTAGCTATAGGTATACTTGGTTTCTTTTAACCACCAAACTTATAAGTAATTTTTTTTTCTTCAGAAAATGACAATTCTCGCAGGGGACCGACAGGCTAGATATGTTTATTATAGCAAAGTTTTTGGGTGTATCTACTATTTGATATTAACAAAATCAGAAGCTTTGAATAAATAGGACACATCATTAGATTCTAAACTTGAGGTTATACTAATACTAAATTTGTACACTAAGGAATATTACCATACTTTCCCTCCACCATGGTCTAAGCATAATGCTTGGAACCTAGCACATCTCAGTGCATATTTGTTGAATGAATGAATAAATGTGTGATTGTTAATAACAAGGACAAAATGCCAACAAAGCTTCACTGAAGAGTAAATCAAGGTGGCATCAGGAATGACTTTCCAGCAGGATAACAGGTGTGGTTATGTGGGAGAGGCCATTCTTCCATTCCTGTCCTCCCTACTGTCTTTTGTTTTCTCTCAGTGTTCACCAGAGCCCGGGGTTCCTGGGAGCCAGACTGCACGAGAGAACCCCCTGGGTATCCCTTCATCGCTCTGCTGATTGGCCCTGGGCAGATCCCGCAGGCTCCCAGGAACAGAGCTTAGCGGAACGCTAAGGGAAGGTCATTCATTGCTTCTTGCTCTGGCCCTCTTTAGATGGGGTTGGAGAAGCCTGAAAGGCACTCCTCTCTACACGCCACTCTTTCCCAACTGACTGGAGCACTTAAGACGATGTTCTTTCCTAAACTGTGAGAGTAAAAGTGCTTAGTTAGCACAGCTTCCTGGCATAAAGAAGAAGCAAGAGAGAGGGAAGGAAGCTGATGCATGTTACATCCAGACTCCTGGAAACAAGACTACAGGTGTTGGCTTACTTCACAGGTTGTACATGAAGTGGTAGCAGCTTGAGCAGACAAAGCTTCAAGCACCCTCTAAAAAAAAAAATTCTAACAAGAAAACAAAACCCTGGGGCTTCCCTGGTGGCGCAGCGGTTGGGAATCCGCCTGCCAATGCAGGGGACACGGGTTCGTGCCCCGGTCCGGGAGGATCCCACATGCCGCGGAACGGCTAGGCCCGTGAGCCACAACTACTGAGCCCGCGCGTCTGGAGCCTGTGCTCCGCAACGAGAGAGGCCGCGATAATGAGAGGCCCGTGCACCGCGATGAAGAGTGGTCCCCACTTGCCGCAATTAGAGAAAGCCCTCGCGCAGAAACGAAGACCCAACACAGACATAAATAAATAAAATTTAAAAAAAAAAAAAAAAAAAAAAAAGGAAACAAAACCCTGATCTTTAAGATCTTCAAAATAAAGGCAATTAAAGGGAAGAAGTAGCTTTAATTAAACTCGTATCACAAGCATCAGGGCTTTAAAATCATAGCTTTTCTCTACCAGAAGTTTGCCCTGATTAAGGGGAGACATTTTTGCTGTCGGTCCAGCGTGCCCAGAGGGGAGCAGTGTTTCCATCGCCTGGTGCACGGGCATCTTTAATGGGTTTGTTTATGTTCTGCTGCCACCACCAAATTCCCTACAGGGAATTTTGGGGAACATTGTATTCTAGCATGATCCACTTGTCTTTATTCTAAATAAGTGTCTAGAATGATTCAACGTCAGGAATGAAAATGTGTGTCCAACACATCTGAAACAATACAAAGATACTTATGCTCCAAGGGTTTGACATCTGTCACTTATTTCCCTAACTGTGAACCTTCCTGCTCTTCCTTCTGACTCCTTGAGTGGAGAGAGTCCTTCTATCTTTCTCTTTTAAACACATCTCTTTGCGGGGGAGCTATTTCTCTTGCCTGCGTTTTTACTTTAAACTTTGGGCACTGTGGTAGGCAAAATCCTAGGATGCCCCGCCTCGCCCCACCCCAAGTTTCCTGGCACCCGGAGTGCACATACCTTGTCTCAGTTATTCAATCAAACACTAATCCAGGTACTGCTGTGGGGAATTTTACAGATGTAATTAAGGTCCCAAACCAGTTGGCTTTAAGACAGGGAGAGGATCTGGGTGGGCCTGACCTAATCACATGAGTCCTTTAAAAGCAGAGAGTATTTTTCTGGCTGGTCACAGAGGAGGCAGTCAGAGAAACACATGGAAGAAGAAGCAGACATTTAAACTCTGAACGGCCTGTGGGGAGCCATGTGGCAAGGAATGTGAGTGGCCTCTAGGAACTGAGAGTTGTGCCCAGCTGACTGTCAGCAGCAAATGAGGACCTCAGTCCTTCAACCATAAGGAAATGAATTCTGCCAACAGCCAGTTCACTTGGAGGAGGACCTGGAGCCCCAGATAAGAACCATAGACCCAGCTAGCATTTTGATGTCAGTCCATGAGACTCTGAGCTGAGAATCCAGCCATGCTGCTTGGGTTTCTACCTACAGAAACAGGGTAATAATAAACGTGTGTTGTTTTCAGCTGCTAAGTGTGTGGTCATTTGTTATGCAAAGATAGAAAACTGACACAGGTAGCCAGAAATCCACACACTTAAAAGTGAGGCAGAGATGAGGAATATGCTGGCATACTAGCTTGAAGAAAAATGAGTGGGATATTAGCATTTGTTAATGCAGGCTACTTTGGCAGCATAAGACTAGTCACTTGGCTGGTGAAGAATGAATCTAGTGGGGCATATTCATTCATTCATAGGAGAGAATTTATTCAGGACCTAGTACATAGAGAGCATTCACTTGGGTTAATTTTGCAGTGTTAGAGAAACATTTAGGTAAATAGATAACTGCATTTTTTTTTGGTTCACAAGAAATCCTGAAAGAAGTTTAGAGATGTTACAGACAAAAGCACGTGTTCTGACTTTAAATGATATCTGAATGAAGGGTACTTTTTTTTTTTTTTTTTTTTAAGCAAATTTTTTTTTTTTTTTAATTTATTTTATTTATGGCTGTGTTGGGTCCTCGTTTCTGTGCGAGGGCTCTCTCCAGTTGTGGCAAGCGGGGGCCACTCCTCATCGCGGTGCGCGGGCCTCTCGCTATCGCGGCCTCTCTTGTTGCGGAGCACAGGCTCCAGACGCGCAGGCTCAGCAATTGTGGCTCACGGGCCCAGCCGCTCCGCGGCATGTGGGATCTTCCCAGACCAGGGCTCGAACCCGTGTCCCCTGCATTGGCAGGCGGACCCCCAACCACTGCGCCACCAGGGAAGCCCAATGAAGGGTACTTTTAAAAAAATGTTTCATTTACTAGAGGAAAGATATTTTGAGAAAGCCAGATGCAAACGTATACCTTTTGTCCTCTTTTTCTTTTAAACAAAATTTGAATCCAATTTGAATTGCTATGAGTGATAGAAAGAAAATTCACACTGTAACCAGAGGAACGAAAGATGGTGCAACATCTGCTGTGGGTGTGGAGGAGAGGATCCTCTTGCCTCCTTACTATTTTGTCCCCACTGTTAAACAGGAGGCATTAGAGATTTCTGATTGATTTCTCTTGTTGCCTTTTGTTGTTCACGAACGTACGGCTGCGTTTCGTTGACTCCAGAGTAATTTCTGCAAAAAGATCTGCTGACATCACAGGGTATCTGGGTCATTTACCATGTCAATGCTGACCGAGGAAATAATGTTCTAGTAGAAGACGGTTATTTGTTCAAAATAAAGGCTGAGATGTTGCCATTTTCATACATGCTCATAAACGGTATATAGGGTTTTTATTTTGTGGAAAGTCACCAGGACACCTGGAAGCTAAAGAGAAGGGTGCTGATTAGGAAGGAGTATTGGGAATATTAGTGTATTCTCCCTTCTGTCCCATTCCTCCTAGAAAATAGAATAGCCAGATTTTGTCCCCTAGTTTTCAGACACATTCATTCCTTTATTCTGTTAGAGAATGTGCTAGCCATGACAGGGGAGGGAAGGCAAGACAGGGTACCAAGATGAATGGTAAAGGGAAAAGCTGATTCGGAAAATAGAGCCTATGGAGAAAAATTGAAGAAATGAAGAATCTTTTGTCTGAGGAAAAAAAAAAAGATGGACTTTTAAAAAAAAAAACTTGAAGTATAGTTGCTGACAATATTATATAAGTTATAGGTGTACAATATAGCGATTCACAATTTTTAAAAGTTACATTCCATTTATAGTTATTATAAAATATTGGTTATATTCCCCATGTTGTACAATATGTCCTTGTAGCTTGTTTCATGCATAATAGTTTGTACCTCTTACCCTCCAGCCCTATATTGCCCCTCCCCACTTCCCTCTCCCCCTGGTAACCACTAGTTCTCTGTATCAGTGAGTCTGCTAAAGATGGGCTTCTTAACAACTTTTCTTTTCTAGCAGAGGTTGGTAAATGTTTTTTGTGGACCAAGAGGCACCACCATATTATATAGTAACACTGTGTAGACACTATGTAGAGAAAACAAGTTTCCACAACATTTTTACTTATGAAATTAAAAATATAATAATTGAGCCCAATTTAAAAAAAATGCACATCTACCAATGAAAAGAATAGAATTATTTTGGGGAGATAGCATTTTGCTTCATTGGGGTCACAAGTTAGTGTTCCCTATTATCAAATAGGTTACAAATACTCATCTGTGAAAACTATTCTTAGTTCACAGTCTATACACAATTAGATGCTGGGCCACGTTCAATCCACGGGCCATGGTTTTCTGGCCTCTCCTTTAGAGTTTTTTAGAACACTGACAACGAGTTAGTCTCAGCATCCGTCAGGAATTGTATTAAACAAAATGAACATGAATGTCAGTGATAGGAATCAATATTCTAGAAACAGAGTAGGCAAGCACTGTGGGGAAGAAAATATGGGGAATTAACTAACTCATTTGATCTTTGAATTTAGATAAAAAAGAAATCTCCTAAAAATCTATACATTCCATACTATACCCAGGCAATATTTATTTTTTCTAGGTGATAACTTTACAAGTGTCAGTTTTTATGTTTTTTCTTCCATTATGTAGGTTTAAAGCTTACTTTTGTTAATATACAAAATAAATTTTACCTGTAAATAAGGTCTGGGCCTTAAAATAAACAACCTGTTCTCAGTTAAGGTCTATTGATTTCCATGAAGTAAATACAATGTAAGAGTTTTCAATAAAACAATGCACTTACAAGCACACTTTCTGGATTTTTTTCTTATTTCTTTTATTGCAGAGTAAAACTCCATTATTAGGTACCATAATTTATTGTGGGTTAGGTTTTATTGCAGACAGAAATTATCCTTCTCTAATACAGGGGTGTATATTCAATGCTGACTAATGTGTCACAACCATCAGTGCTTCTGGTTATCTTCCTAAAAGGAAGACTTCAACTGTGATGAAGATAAACCAGGCTCAACTGTGTTAGCGTTTTGCAAGTACCTCAACATCACAACTGCTATATTTTTTGTCAGGAAGGAAAACTCAGCAAACACATATAGTGCTTGCATTTAAGCCTTCTGATCAAGGTAGAAACAACTTTAAAGTGAAACTTAATTTTAGCAGAGCACTCAACATAGGCTTGTTTTTCTGCCTTGAGCCTTACTTTTGTCTGGTTTGTATAGAATGTAATATCTTTCCTCCTTCTAAAAACATATGATATTTATAAGGTACATTGTAAAGCAAATAACACTTCCCTCATGCCTACTAATTCTTTAAGGCTCCGCCCTTTCCAGGAAACTCCTGTCAGCAGCCCTCACACCCAGGTCAGGGCACTGCCTTCTTAGTGGTCCTACACTCTACGTCCTTATTCCTAGCATTATACTTCCACACTGTTTTATACGTCTGTTTAAACATCCATCTATCTAACTAGACTTTGGGCAAGGTTAAGGCAGGGATCATATCTTACTCACCACTGTTCTATCCTTGGTACCTAGTGCAGTGCAAACCTATAGTAGGAACTCACTATAAGCTTCCTAAATTAAGGGGTAAATGAACGGATGCACTGAGGGGTAACTAGACAAGGATGGATCAACGCTGCTTTCCAAGAAGGTCACTGTTTTCTCCACTGTTTTCCAAGAGGGTGAATGAGACTATCACATAATTCTGGATATAGAATAAGGATGAGGGCCAGAGAAGAACAGGTAATGGAAAACGAGGTGCCCAAGAATGAGAAAGGGGCTTTATCAGAGAGTAGGAGGAATGGGACATGGCCTGTGGGTTGCTGGACCAGTTAGGGCAAACAGTGTGAGCCCTTTGTAATGTTGGCTGCAGGGTTGCCAAATCAATGTGGGGTTTTTTTCTTTTCTTTTCCTTTCCCCTTCTTCCTTTGATCTTTCTTTCCTTCCTCCCTTCTTTACTTCCTTCCTTCCTTTCTTTTCCTTTTAATTAATTAATTTGTTCATCCTTACCATTTTGTAATGTCTTTTTAAAATTCCCCATCTCTACTGAAAGTAGTCTAAGGAAGGCTCTGCATGGCAAAGCTTTAAGGGGACAGAACTCCCTCTATACTGAGGGCCACTGGAGTGGTAATGAGGAAGGAAAGTGGGAGGATCCCATCACTTTTTCATTGCTGGAAACACAGACATTCTTTCTTTTTTTTAAATATGGGTGATGGGGTTGAGGGGAGAAGGAAAGATTTTCTTCTGTGGGAGCACTTTCCTTGTCCTTTAACACCAGTCCCCGAAAGGGCTTTTATGACTTATCAACACCCAGGACTGCAAGTACAACCCCAGATTCCTTCCCACGTCTGTAGTGTTCTTCTCACTGCATTTTGGGGGACTGGTTTAGCTTCCTGTGAGGAGTCAACACACATCTTTGATATTTGACCCACCTAAGTTTTTTCTCCCTTCTTGTCCTGCCCCATTTCTAGCTACTGGGGCTAGAGAATAAGCTGTAACTTGAGGAGCAGCCGTACCCTGCCCACCTCCATAGTCATGATTACCTGTAAACCCAGGAGCCTGCCGCTGGGGGGTGGGGTCTGCCCAGGGCCCCAAGCAGCATCTGCTGGAGACTCTGGGAGGGTAGAGATGTGGACATGGCTGGTTTCTACGTTCACCAAGTGCCTAGTCTCCCTGCCACATATTCAAGAACTATGTCTATGTATGCAGGAGAACTTTACGGTTTTCAATTTTAAAATTCACCTGATACTAATTAGAGAATGAGAAGAGTTATTAATTTTTTATAGCAGTCAGTTTTCCAAAAAGGAAAGAGTAAGCTCATATAAATGAACTTTGAAGCAATATATTTTCCAAGAGAAAATGGATGTGATAATCTGATGGAAGCATTGACCTGGCAAGGAATGCGAACCTGCTCACTGTGAATGGTGAGCTAGATTGCTGCTTACATGTTAAAGTTTGGGAAAAAGTTGAAGCAAGTTTCTTTGTTTCTTTAAGTATTGCCTCTTCTCTTGTTATTGTCTGATGTAGGCAAAAGTAGTTAATACTCTGATACAAAGGGCTAATTTTTGTAGTTTCAGAAAGTAACTTAAATGTTTTCCAGGAGCTTGTAGACATTTTCCTATATTTGTAAAGGAAATATAAGGAGGACTTAATGTCTGATATTTTCTAAAATCTTTGAAACGATTTTGATGGCACTGCATTTATAATACCAAAGCTAGAGAAAAGAATAAAACCATCCATCCGGATTTAAACCATTCCAAGGGCAGGATTATATACATATCCAGAGGCTCATCCATTCCAATACTTTAGCAGTTGAGTCATTAAGCCTTCAGAATTACTTGGGAATAGTCTTTCTACCATTTGTGTATCATAATACTCCTTTTATTGTTGTATAAACATATTTTTATCAGTACTTGCAAGCAAGCCTACTTTTAATAAACTAAGTAACAAATGTAAACTACAGGATTCATGAGGGTAATTAGTCCAAACAACTGGCATACTTACAATTGCATTTCTTCTGAACAAACCTCAGCTTGCACGCTGTTCTGTAGGTGGAGAGTCGGATGCGATCCAGATCTTGAGCCCCTGAGGGGAGAAAAACGTACACATGTTGTGTGCCATGCGTGTGGAAAGAAAGTGATAATGTTTATAAATAAAACAACTACAGATCTAAACTATACACTTAATTTGATTTTTATCTTTATTAGAATATAAGTTTAACTAAGACTTGGAAAGGTCTGTCCCATATTCCTCAGGTTCTGTGGGAAGGGAGCATGTGTATCCAGCACGGAGATCAGGTTATTGACTATGTTCATGGGCCAAGGAATACAAACTCAGCCCTGTGGTGTCTGCTGCTTCTGAGAACAATCTGCTCAAGCTGTGACTTAAAACAGTTAGATGATACCAGATAGTAACATCATCAGATAATCATTTTAAGTACACTGTGATTGATCATTAGGGCATGGCTGTGAGGTGAGCACAGGCTGAATGTTGGTCATCTTCTCTTGGTGACTTTAGGCCAATTGTTTTTAGAAGCCTCAATTTTCTCACCTGGAAGATGGGACTGATAATAATATTACTACTTATTTCATAGGATTGTTAAAAGGATAAATGAGTGCCTATAACCTACAGCGCTGCGAACACTGCCTGGCACACAGTAAGTGCGTCATTATTACTCCTGTCTATCTTGCAATGCTTCCTGTCAACCTCAGAGGAGACTCCTTTCTAAAAACAACCCCTGCTATTTCTGACACTGTGGCTTCCAGTTCCTCCCTAACATAACGTGTTCCCCACATTCTTGAACTACTTTCCTCATCCACTCCTCTACTCAAGAATCGAGCACGGCTTCTGATGCCTGCAGCACCAGGGCTGAATGTTCAGCTCAGAATCCAAGCCCCTCTGTAGGCTCTTTCTATCCTATGTACCCCATCCCACAATATTTCCCACTGCTCTCTACTCCCCGAACCTCTGCCGGGCTTGGGCCAGTCTCCTCACCATCCCCTGCAGATGGGCTGCTTGTTAAATCGACACCTGAGTTCCTGGCCATCCTCCCACCCTCCTCTGAATGGGCTAATTTCTTCTTCTTCTCTACTTCTAACTATTTGGCTTTGTTCAAGCCCACGTTTATGGTTCATAACAGATATTAAGGCACATGGCTATATTTTGACATGTATTGAACCTTCTTTTTACCAGTAAATGTGCTACAGAAATGCTTTAGAATAGAAGAGTTAGGGCAGCAAGTAAATGAACCAGCCTAGAAGCAATTATATTAGGAGGCCAATTAAGTGCTCTCCTAATGAAACTTGGGAACAATTAGCAAGTGTCCCTCACTGAGAGCATTTATCATTCCCTCACCTCAAACTGATCTCTTTAGATTCATAAAAAATACTATCAATAATTCTATTACTCTATGGTGTTATGAGGCAGATCATTAAACATTCATTCTTATGAGAGTTTATTACTTGACAAACAGACTCATTGATACTGAGTGCTCGAAGGATCAAAGAGGTAGGACTTACCCTCACCCAATACAGGAATTTGCTTAAACATGTTCTCAGTAGATGGACATTTATCCAATGTCCATGTAAGAGTATTTCCAATGATAGGGATGATTATAATTTAGTGAAAATATATGAGCTTTAAAGTCAGTAACTCTTAATCTTTCTCTTCCTTGTTGTGTGAACTTTGACAAGTTTTTACTTGCCATCCGATTTCTTCATGTATAAAATGAGGATAACAGTATCAACTTTACCAGCTGGTAACCTCTGTGGCTGGTACCTAGTGAGCACTTAATAGCAGACAGACCTCCTTATAACGTTGCAGGTGTCATTTCTGAGCACCAATACGTGATAGAAATTTCTTTTTTATATTTGGGCTTTAATTTGCCTCCTTATAACTTCAATCCGTTTGATCTGGTTTCCCTTCTGGAGCCATATAATCTTTTCTCCCTGTCTATTATAAACTTGATTAATTTATTCCTCAAAGATTGGGAAGCAGCTATCATGATCATCATTAGCATCTTCATTACCATCTGGACATTATGTACAAAGGTCTCTGTCATCACAGAGTTTAAAGTTTAGATGGGGAGGTAGCTTATCCTTGACCTTCTTAGGTTGAAGATGTCCAAGTCCAAAGCCATTTCAAGTATCAACACAATGTCTACCACAGAGCATGGCACATAATGGGCTTCAATACATGGATGTTGCTATTATTCTCATTATCATCAGACACGGTTTGGAGACCAGACCCTTAAACATTCAAGTTATCCTGTTCTATGGCTGGCTAATACCTCCTTGAAATGAGATATACAAAATTAACCCAAATGCCACAGCTATTGCATCACCTGTATGAACTGTATAGAATACAACAGTTACCACCATTGATGAGGACATTTACTGATGCAATTTTTTCATAGATAGCTCATTCTTCTGGCTCTTATTAAGCTAGCAGTTCATTAAAAAAGCTAGCTTTTAAAAATCATATGCACTTTTATTAAGTTAGGTCTTTTCTATTTTCTATTTAAACGCTTATTTGGGGGCTAAAGGTAGGACTTCGTATTTAATCTTAGTTTCTTTTACTTTTTAGCTCATGCTTCTAACCTTTCTGATATTTAAAAAATTTTTGATTTTGTCACTGGCATTTCAGAGGGCCTTCCCAGTTTCATGTCCTCTGTAAATCTGAGAGGCTCATGTGGGAAATGAACTCTCTAGGATGCTGGATAACCAGAGACACAGAGACCATCAGAAATACATGAACGCTAAATCTTTTACCCCTGGATGAAGATGTACTTTTAGTGATGCTGAGTTTGGCTCAATAATCAAGAGAATCTCAATATCTGTAAATAATCCTTTAAAAGAAGACATTAGGGACATAGATGATTTGTGTAAGTTCTTCAAAAATAATGATTTAAGCTCCAGGTATAAAACGACTGTGATGCAGTACACGATTAAGTTTCTTAGTTCCAGCAAGACCTCATCCTCTGAGAATAGAAACCCATGCTCCTCTGCTCCTCCATCTCATAGAAGTCCTAGGGGGCATTTGGCAAAGGTGCCGCGCTCCAGGATGCAGTAAAGTGGGACATAGAGATGATGCTTAGGGTCAGAAGTGTACTGACTGCTCTCCTCTGCCCATCACCATGTGGACTCAACTGACCCTCTGTTTTGTTCAAGCCTCAGGAAGGGGTCTGGAGGTCTGTCAATGTCTCCAGTTGGTGAAAGTTCTTCCTGGCTGAGGATGTAAAACCTGAATATTAAAAGGGACGTGGTGAGCAGTGAAGTTTAGCTTTTCAGATACAACAGCCCATTGCCTCACATGGACCATGTAAGTGGTAACCATGGGATCCATCATGGATTCTGGAACCCAAAAAAGCTGTACTGAGACAGGCTGGGCAGGTTCTTGCTCCATTTACCCACCTTGTTTAAAATAAATTTCTTTGTCTCTGGCCCAATAAACCATGAACTTAGTTCAGTTTGACATGTGTGGTCTCTTCTTGAAAGTCTATAAATTCATAGCCTACCTTGAGAGTAGTCTCATGTCTTCTGTGTCCAAGTCATTGCCTAAAATCTAAGACCTGACCAGGGCCACAGAGTCTTCCAGAATACAACTGGAGGCTGTCCTCCAAGTTGATGGATCCATTACTTATTCCTCTAGACATGGTCACAACATGGGCACAATCCCTACCTAATTGTACGAAGATCCAGCTCACGTTTTTCCAATGCATGCACAACCTAAGAGACTTTTGTTAGTATCTTGCTGAAATTAAGGTTCATTTTTATCCTATGGTATTTTCCTGAGCTAGCAGTCTAGTAACCTTATTAAAAAGGGAAATTAGCTGACTTAATTCATTTATAAAAAAGATGGAATTTGGATAAATGAATAAGGAAATGAGGTCAATAGAGTAATCCTTATTCTTAGCATGTTAAAATGTCTAGGATTACCACTACATTTTGTCCATGTTCTGAAAAAAAAACCCCATTTTATCTTGAAACCTACATCAAATTCACACTCTATACTCTCAAGAAACTAATTCTTCCTTTTTAATAAAACAATAGTACAGAACTTCCATATTTTTTTGCAATGTCCTCTTAATTATTTCTCAAATGTATAGTGTTTTTTCCATTATTATTATATCACTGGGCTATAATTCTTTAAAACATGGAGACTTGACTCATCTAAATAATATCTTAGATTAGATTTGTTTCATAATTATATGGTGGGGGCGGGGGGTAAAAAATTAAGGGTAGAGATGAATAGTATTTTCTCTACTTCTGTATATATTCAAAACTTTTCATAAGAAAAATTTAAAGCTAATTCATTTAAGGCAAGTTGATGCTCTTGCAACATCTCCTCAAAGCTGGAAAAAAATGATAAAGAGGAAAGCAAAGATGCAAGTTCAGAAATTCTGATTGATCACATTGTTACCTTCTGCAAATCCTGTTTTTCCTTTCTTTAGCTCTTCTTTTCAAGATTTTTTCTCCCCCCTCTGTCCCTTCCTTCCTCCTGCCTTCTTTCATTCCTTCCACCCATCCATCCATGCATCCATCCATTCATCCAGCCAGCCAGCCAGCCAGCCAACCAACCAACCCGTCTTATCTAATTTTTGGCTTTAGCTTCATTCATTACACTTTGAACAGTTTCACACAATTCATATATGTTTTGCCTTATATGTTTTTATAGCTCATTTATAAAACCTTTCATAAAATCATTCAGATTCTTAAATTTCTTACTCATTTTTCAAACTCACCCAACAAATATTTATAGAATAAAGATGAAGCCTATGAACTCCATGTCTAAACTCTTTTTCATGCTTGATGATTGACTGGATGTGTGTGTGTGTGTATATGTGTGTGAGAGAGACAGACAGAAAGAGAGAAAGAGAGGGAGAGAGAGCAGGCAAAGGAGTTTTGGGGTCAAAGGTAATGCTCAACTTTCTACCTTAGACAACTCAGTGGGATGGGGTGGCCCTCATTGAGCTAAGGCACCAACAAGGGGGAACAGGTCTGTAGGTGTGGGAAGATGAAGGGTTTAGTTTTGGGCTTACAGAGTTTGAGTTGCTTGTGGGATGTCCAAGTGGAGATATCCAGTGTCAGTTGGATATATGGATATGGAACTCCTTAATATGGACTATATTCCAGGAATTATTAATAAACATATAAAATGTACCAAAGTGCCATAACTGAGCCAGGACTGGGAATATTTCCCGAGGGGAGACTGTGTGCACAAGTAGGCCTATTCCACATTCTAGATAACAAAATGAGGCACAAATTTGGGGCTAGAAACTTTCTCTCCACTTCTGAACAGCGCCCTTGGTAGTTGTTCAAGGACTGTGTGGCTTTGGAAATACTGTAAAGTGGCAGCCTTGGTGGGACATTGCTTTGTTATGATGGGGAGTTAATGGAGCTAACGGTGAGCCTATCTCAAGGTGCTTCATCAGCAGAAGATTTGACAGTGAGAAGCCAAGTCTGGAAGGGACACTGACTTTACATGCTGACTATTCTGGATAAGCTGGTTCCTGAGAACATGGGATGCGGATTTGAAGGACGCCTTGAACACCTGAGAACCATAACAGTAACAGTGAAGTCTTGAGAGAAAGTCAAACTGTATAGGGAGAGAATTGGTCAAGAACAAAACTTTGGTTAAAATCTGACTTCAGGGGGTCTGGAGGCTACTAAGAGACAGAAAAAGAGAAGTAGAGTGGTCAGAAAAAACAGGAGACCAGACTATGGTGGTGACATAAGGAAGAATTTCCAGGATGGTGACCCATGGTGTTGACATCCCCCAAGTGCTGAAGAGCATGAGAAATGAAGATGAAAGTGAAAATAGTCACTGTATCCACCATGGCTCATGGGAGTGGGATCATTCACGTCATTTCCTTGAATTTTTGAAATCAGTTTTCCTAAAACTCATAGTGTGCACTGCAAAATCATGCTTCAGGTGCCATTCCAACTATGCACATACTGACTGCTGTCAACATTCTGAAGAAGGACGGTCTGCCTTTGAACCACGCAACAGTGTTTGTTGAGCACCTCCATTTGCCTCCCTTTGGTTTCTGGTCCCTCCTCCACTCAGAGCCCACTGGTATCACTCTGCTTTCTCCCCAGGACGTCCCTCATCTTGTTAGGCAGCCTTCCATGTTCTGAAAGAGTGTTTTCCAATCATTTCCCTCCCATTAAAACCTACTTATCCTGTGCTCTGACGCTTTTAAACCAACACTGATTCAGCATCTAAGCTGGATGGGTTTGAAGGGAAAGGTCCAGCGTCCATCCCTAAGGAGAAGTTCATGTGAATGAGTGATACAGAAAACTTTCCTTTGTAAATTCTTTGTAAGTAAGTGTCATACAAAGCAGAGTAAATGTGCTCTCAGAGCAGAAGAACAGAGAAGAAAGGGAGCTTGACTCTGAGAACAAACAATTTATTCTGCTAAAAACCAGTTGGATGAAATTATTTGACCTGATAAACTTACTTGATGGCTGAAAAGGCCAAGGTGAGAATGACATTTACATTTAACTGAAAACTACTTTTCAGTTTTAATCTAAGGTACTAAGCAAACTGATAATTAGGGCAATATACTGAGAGGAAATTTTGGTTTAGGGCAACTTGCCCAAAATTGCTTTAATCAAAGTATGTGGCCACACATTTTTCTTTTTTTTGGTTTAGTTTTATTTTTTGGTTTATTTGTGAGTCTGTGCTACTCCTAATTTTGTTTCTTTGCCGTTTTGTTCTTATTTTTGTTTCTGCTGCTTGTAGTTATGAGCTCCGAGTAGATGTTTAACACATGTATGTGCTGCAGTCACCTGAATTTGCCAAAATTTCTTATCAATTGTTCTTCTTATCAATTGTTACCCGAGGGCAGACAGCAGAAGCACAAAGAACTACAATCCTGCAGCCTGTGGACAAAAACCACATTCAAAGAAAGATAGACAAGATGAAAAGGCAGAGGGCTATGTACCAGATGAAGGAACAAGATAAAACTCCAGAAAAACAACTAAATGAAACTGAGATAGGTAATCTTCCAGAAAGAGAATTCAGAATAATGATAGTGAAGATGATCCAGGACCTCGGAAAAAGAATGGAGGCAAAGATCGAGAAGATGAAAGAAATGTTTAACAAAGATCTAGAAGAATTAAAGAACAAACAGAGATGAACAATACAATAACCGAAATGAAAACTGCACTAGAAGGAATCAATAGCAGAATAACTGAGGCAGAAGAACGGATAAGTGACCTGGAAGACAGAATGGTGGAATTCACTGCTGCGGAACAGAATAAAGAAAAAAGAATGAAAAGAAATGAAGACAGCCTAAGAGACCTCTGGGACAACATCAAACACAACAACATTCACGTTATAGGGGTCCCAGAAGGAGAAGAGAGAGAGAAAGGACCAGAGGAAATATCTGAAGAGATTAGAGTCAAAAAGTTCCGTAACATGGGAAAGGAAATAGCCACCCAAGTCCAGGAAGCGCAGAGTCGCATACAGGATAAACCCAAGGAGAAACACACTGAGACACATAGTAATCAAATGAGCAAAAATTAAAGACAAAGAAAAATTATTGAAAGCAGCAAGGGAAAAACGACAAATAACATACAAGGGAACTCCCATAAGGTTAACAGCTGATTTCTCAGCAGAAACTCTACAAGCCAGAAGGGAGTGGCATGATATACTTAAAGTGATGAAAGAGAAGAACGTACAACCAAGATTACTCTACCCGGCAAGGATCTCATTCAGATTCGATGGAGAAATCAAAAGCTTTACAGACAAGCAAAGGCTAAGAGAATTCAGCACCACCAAACCAGCTCTACAACAAATGCTAAAGGAACTGCTCTAACTGGGAAACACAAGAGAAGAAAAGGACCTACAAAAACAAACCCAAAACAATTAAGAAAATGGTAATAGGAACAAACATATTGATAATTACCTTAAACGTGGATGGATTAAATGCTCCAACCAAAAGACACAGGCTTGCTGAATGGATGCAAAAACAAGACCTATATATATGCTGTCTACAAGAGACCCACTTCAGACCTAGGGACACATACAGACTGAAAGTGAGGGGATGGAAAAAGATATTCCATGCAAGTGGAAATAAAAAGAAAGCTGAAGTAGCATTACTCATATCAGATAAAATAGACTTTAAAATAAAGAATGTTACAAGAGATAAGGAAGGACACTACATAATGATCAAGGGATCAATCCAAGAAGAAGATATAACAATTATAAATATATATGCACCCAACATAGGAGCACCTCAATACATAAGGCAACTGCTAACAGCTATAAAAGAGGAAATCGACAGTATCACAATAATAGTGGGGGACTTTAACACCTCACTTACACCAATGGACAGATCATCTAACAGAAAATTAAGGAAACACAAGCTTTAAAGGACACAATAGACCAGGTAGATTTAATTGATATTTGTAGGATAATCCATCCCCAAACAGCAGATTATACTTTCTTCTCAAGTACACACAGAACATTCTCCAGGATAGATCATATCTTGGGTCACAAATCAAGCCTCAGTAAATTTAAGAAAACTGAAATCATATCAAGCATCTTTTCTGACAACGCTATGAGATTAGAAATGAATTACAGGGAAAAAAAAGTAAAAAAGACAAACACATGGAGGCTAAACAATACATTACTAAATAACCAAGAGATCACTGAAGAAATCAAAGAGGAAATCAAAAAATACCTAGAGACAAATGACAATGAAAACACGACGACCCAAAACCTATGGGATGCAGCAAAAGCAGTTCTAAGAGGGAAGTTTATAGCTATAAAAGCCTACCTCAAGAAACAAGAAAAATCTCAAATAAACAATCTAACGTTACACGTAAAGGAACTAGAGAAAGAAGAACAAACAAAGCCCAAAGTTAGCGTAAGGAAAGAAATCATAAAGATCAGAGCAGAAATAAATGAAATAGAAACAAAGAAAACAATAGCAAAGATCAGTAAAACTAAAAGCTGGTTCTTTGAGAAGATAAACACAATTGATAAACCTTTAGCCAGATTCATCAAGAAAAAGAGGGCGAGGACTCAAATCAATAAAATTAGAAATGAAAAAGGCGAAGTTACAACAGACACTGCAGAAATACAAAGCATCCTAAGAGACTACTACAAGCAACACTATGCCAATAAAAGGGACAACCTGGAAGAAACGGACAAATTCTTAGAAAGGTATAACCTTCCATGACTGAACCAGGAAGAAATAGAAAATATGATCAGACCAATCACAAGTAATGAAATTGAAACTGTGATTAAAAATCTTCCAACAAACAAAAGTCCAGGACCAGATGGCTTCACAGGTGAATTCTATCAAACACTTAAAGAAGAGCTAACACCTATCCTTCTCAAACTCTTCCAAAAAACTGCAGAGGAAGGAACACTCCCAAACTCATTCTATAAGGTCACCATCACCCTGATACTAAAACCTGACAAAGATACTACAAAAAAAGAAAATTACAGACCAATATCACTGATGAATATACATGCAAAAATCCTCCACAAAATACCAGCAAACAGAATCCAAATACACATTAAAAGGATCATACACCAGGTCAAGTGGGATTTATCCCAGGGATGCAAGGATTCTTCAATATACGCAAATCAATCAATGTGAAACACCATATTAACAAACTGAAGAATAAAAACCATATGATCACCTCGATAGATGCAGAAAAGGCTTTTGACAAAATTCAACACCCATTTATGACAAAAACTCTCCAAAAAGTGGGCACAGAGGGAAACTACCTCAACATAAAAAAGGCCATATATGACAAACCCACAGCAAACATCATGCTCAATGGTGAAAAACTGAAAGCATTTCCTCTAAGATCAGGACCAAGACAAGGATGTCCACTCTCACCACTATTATTCAACATAGTTTTGGAAGTCCTAGCCAGAGCAATCAGAGAAGAAAAAATAAAATAAAAGGAATCCAAATCGGAAAAGAAGAAGTAAAACTGTCACTGTTTGCAGATGACATGATACTATACATAGAGAATCCTAAAGATGCCACCAGAAAACTACTAGAGCTAATCAATGAATTTGGTAAAGTAGCAGGATACAAAATTAATGCACAGAAATCTCTTGCATTCCTATACACTAATGATGAAAAATCTGAAAGGGAAATTAAGGAAACACTCCCATTTACCACTGCAACAAAAATAATAAAATACCTAGGAATAAATGTACCTAGGGAGACAAAAGACTTGTATGCAAAAAACTATAAGACACTGATGAAAGAAATTAAAGATGATACCAACAGATGGAGAGATATACCATGTTCTTGGATTGGAAGAATCAATATTGTGAAAATGACTATACTACCCAAAGCAATCTACAGATTCAATGCAATCCCTATCAAAGTACCAATGGCATTTTTTACAGAACTAGAACAGAAAATCTTAAAATTTGTATGGAGACACAAAAGACCCTGAATAGCCAAAGCAGTGTTGAGGGAAAAAAATGGAGCTGGAGGAATCAGATTCCCTGACTTTAGCATATATTACAAAGCTACAGTAATCAAGACAATATGGTACGGGCACAAAAACAGAAATATAGATCAATGGAACAGGATAGAAAGCCCAGAGATAAACCCATGCTCTTATGGTCAACTAATCTATGACAAAGGAGGCAAGGATATACAATGGAGAAAAGACAGTCTCTTCAATAAGTGGTGCTGGGAAAACTGGACAGTTACATGTAAAAGAATGAAATTAGAACACTCCCTAACACCATACACAAAAATAAACTCAAAATGGATTAGAGACCTAATGTAAGACCAGGCACTATAAAACTCTTGGAGGAAAACATAGGAAGAACACTCTTTGACATAAATCACAGCAAGATCTTTTTTGATCCATTTCCTAGAGTAATGGAAATAAAAACAAAAATAAACAAATGGGACCTAATGAAACTTAAAAGCTTTTGCACAGCAAAGGAAACCATAAGCAAGACCAAAAGACAACCCTCAGAATGGGCGAAAATATTTGCAAATGAATGAATGGACAAAGGATTAATCTCCAAAATATATAAACAGCTCATGCAGCTCAATATTAAACAAACAAACAACCCAATCCAAAAATGGCAGAAGACCTAAAAAGACATTTCTCCAAAGAAGACATATAGATGGCCAAGAGGCACATGAAAAGCTGCTCAACATCATTAATTATTAGGGAAATGCAAATCAAAACTACAATGAGGTATCACCTCACACCAGTTAGAATGGGCATCATCAGAAAATCTACAAACAACAAATGCTGGAGAGGGTGTGGAGAAAAGGGAGCCCTCTTGCACTGTTGGTGGGAATGTAAATTGATACAGCCACTATGGAGAACAGTATGGAGGTTCTTTAAAGAACTAAAAATAGAATTACCATATGACCCAGCAATCCCACTACTGGGCATATACCCAGAGAAAATCATAATTCAAAAAGACATAGGCACCTCAATGTTCATTGCAGCACTATTTACAACAGCCAGGTCATGGAAGCAACCTAAATGCCCATCGGCAGACGAATGGATAAAGAAGGTGTAGTACATATATACAATGGAATGAAATTGGGTTATTTGTAGAGAAGTGGATGCATCTAGAGACTGTCATACAGAGTGAAGTAAGTCAGAAAGAGAAAAACAAATATCGTATATTAACGCATATATGTGGAACCTAGAAAATGGTACAGATGAACCGGTTTGCAGAGCAGAAATTGAGACACAGAAATAGAGAAAAAACGTATGGACACCAAGGGGGGAAAGCAGCGGGGGTAGGGTGGTGGTGTGCTGAATTAGGAGATTGGGATTGACATGTACACACTGATGTGTATAAAATGGATGACTAATAAGAACCTGCAGTATAAAAAAAAATTAAATTAAATTAAAAAAAATCATTACCCTGTTTTCTGTGTTCTCTGCTCTTTGCTTTTGTAAGGTTCTCCTCAGCTTGACTAAACTTTAGACAGGTTTCTTCCTGACTCTAGGTCTTTGATCTCTGTTTTCTTGGAGCACTTACTTTTGTACAAAACTTTCCTTTGTAAATTCTTGTTCTGTTCCTTTAAAGATGTAAACCTCCCAGACTTTTGCCAGTTTTACAACCCAGGAATATCTTTCTCAAGGACTGGGAGCCATTCCTTGGAAATGAAATCATTGAAGGAGATCTCCTAGTGTCTGTGGGAGGGTAGGAGCCTAACTTCCTCATTGTGACAATGAGTAAACACAGTTGACCAACTTCCCCTCTGGTATCCTCCAGTGCTTCTGCTCTAGCTCACCCCAGTGCTTAGAAACCCTCCTGTCTTTGGTTCCGGCAGAGCTGAGTTCCATCTCTCTTCCCTCTCACAATAGTATTGAAAAAAGTCTTCCCTGCCTTCTTAACTCCTTTTTTTTTCCTGTGACATTTGCAATTTCCAAAAGCAAGAAACTCTTTGGCACTTTCCTTTCATGTTTAAAAAGAACTACTTCTAGGTAATACTTAGCTGACCAGATTTACAAGTTCTTCCTTCTTTTTCAGCTCCCTGTCTAGACATCATAGATTCCTGGAAGAAGTTACTTTCTAAGTTTCGATGTCAGTCTTCTCTGATAATAGTTTCCTTGTGTTTCTTTGGTGTCCTGCTGATAGAGCTGGGGTAACCCATATATTTTTCAAATATTTAACACATTCTCAATGAGAGTACATTTCTCTTTTGTCTGACAGTCTATCAAAGTCAATTTCTCCTGTTGAAATCAGCCAACCGCTTTATCTGGCAGAATCCCACTTACTGTGGACGTGTGTCCTATTTAGTGTTAATATGAACACGATGCTCACTAATGAATTGTTAAGGTCAGATGCGTTTACTTGCTTTTGAAGAGAGGAAGAAAGGAAGAAAGATACATATCTGTGTGGCTTGCTTAACTATTTTGATCACTAATCAGGAGAACTCAAAATGATTTAATAAACTGTATGACCTCCCTGAGAAGCTTCTATGAAAAGGTTAAGTTACAATTTGGGAAATGAATGCACAATTTTCCTAAGTCTCTCTCATTTGAAAAATTTAGAGCTTTTCTGTTTCTATGGCTATAAAACTCATGTTGATCTTTCTTTGAGGTGGACAACTTTAATTCAAAAGACATTTGTGACATATGTGTTTGTCTGTGTCAGGCACTGCACCAGGTGTAGAAGGAGCTGGGATTATGTACTTAAATTCAGATAAATTTTATAAAATCATGACATAAGCACACTTTTAAAATTCTTACAGTCTGTTGGCTAATACGGTCTTTAATGTAACAATGATAAATTTAAAGATTTCCTCTAAGACTTCATTGCTTTTCTATGTTAAAAATTAATAGTTTTTTTCTTTTTCTGACAAAACACTGGCCCATGATATACATAGCTCTTGCCTTTTCAGTCTAAGAATCTATGATACAAGAGGATACCTGTGCTGCTTTGGATTTTGTCTAGATGGCCAGGCAGTAACTAGGTTCCTTCCTCTGTTAGATTCGTATCAACAAAGGTCACAGTTCCAGATGACTGGTCAGGCCAGAAGTGAAGCTACAGTATCAGACATGGAAATTGGAAGGTCATGGCTGAAACTGTCACAGGCACTTTAGACATGTTTCTAAAAGTGGAAAAAGCAAGGAGCATGATTGAGATTCTCCACATCAATTTTAATTTTCTTTCCTCTTTGTTAGTTCTAACGCTGTCTTGGTGCCTCCAGATTATTGGGAAATGATAAAGGAAAATGTGAATCTTATTATCTGGGGCTTTCCTTTATCTGCTCTGACCCTCATTCTTGCCAATCAGTTCCAGTCTTCAGTAGAAGCCTAATTTTTTCTCTTGCCTTCCCGGAGTAAAAGGCTTATGACTCACTTCTGCTCATCCTCATTCCTTCTGCAGGGAAGGAGAGATAAAAAGTCCATAAGAGAATCGTACTTTTTTCTTTATAACATTTAATTTGAGATGTGTGCTTTCCCCCGCAATGTCAAGTTCTTCTTCCTTATGAATAGGAAAAATGGTCTAGAAGGAGATACTACCACCCAATTACTTACACAGCAACCTTGCATTTACATAAACCAACAATCTTTATTTAATGAGTTCTCCATTGGAGTCAGTAAATATAGTCTTGGTTTGGTTTTCCTTGCATAGCAGGTCACCTCCAAGCTCTTTTAAACCTTTGTTTTCCTTTTCACTTTTTAGAAACTAGTTTGTAGGACAGCCTGTCCCCCATTGCATGAAGTTCAAATGACAGCTTATAGCTTGATCTGGTAATCACGCCTGACTCCTCTTTCCCATATGAACATATGATATCGTTTTGTGGGTAAGACATTCAATGATTCATTTCAAAATTTTTATCTGTTGCCGCAATGTGCCAGACCCTGTGGTAGTACAGGGAAATGAACACAGACTTTGAAGTTTAGTGGATTGTATTAATGCCAACACTAAATAGTGTTTATTAAGCATCCGTGTATGTATATATACATTCAGGTCCACGAACCCTTTTCTTTCATATAAGATATACAGTCCTAGTAACAAATTATGATGATTCACTGTCTAATTTAATTCTTACCCAAGAGGAGGCAAAAATGCCTAAACATACATTTTATGTAAAGACTTCAGAATTTTAGGGAAAAGTACAAATGTCATAAGGATTAAGTGGTTGTTTCCAGCCTTCCTTGAGTATTCAAGGGTGTTCCTTCAAAGTTCCATACTTACTCATCTCTGCAAACAGCTGTCTTCTTTCTGCCATGGTATTTCCTCTTTTCCCACTATCTTCAATCATTCTATGAGACAAAATAGTTACAATGTGTATTAGCCTCATGTTAATAAGGCAAACAGCCATTTCTACGTAAACACACTTGCTGTGGTCATGCCACAGACATAGACACCAACTACTTAAAACTGTGTCTGTAAAAAGAATAGCTTTACTTTGACTAACTTAAATGGTTGTACATATTTTCCATATATAATGTAGTTGTGGAAGGGGTGTAAAATTTTTATTTTCTAATGTACAAATAACTACAATAGCAGATCACCTTGTGCTATAATGGAATACAACCCTCTACCATCTGTTAGGTGATGCATTTCACATAGAGTTCCCCTTTCAATTTTGGGAATACCTACGAATAACATAGAGCAGATATTATAGATCCAATTCAAGAAATGATGAGAGCGAGAGTCTCATGGACATAGTAATGGCGTAGATGTGTGGACTCCAAGACCAGTCTGCTTTCCACTACATTCTGTTACAGCTTGTCCTGTGTGCACCCAAAACCTCAATTTAGAAGCAGGTCATTTCCTAAATGTTCATTTCTAATTTAAGTGTTTGGAACCTGCAACTGTTTTTCTATACATAATAATCTCAGGCAAAGTGGTTAGGTTCACCTCTCTCTACTTAACCATACTATCGTCTGCAACAGAACTACTTAAAAAATACTATGAAAACACCAACAGTTAAAATGGAGAATTAAAAAAAAATTTAAAACATTAAAATTTGACTTAAGGAAAAAGAAAATAATGAGAAAGTTAATGGAAATGTTGTTTAGCCCGATAGAGGGTTTGGGGCTAAATATACGTGTTTTATAGGTTGATGGAGTTGATTTTTTGTTATAGCAAATTAAGCTTTTAAAAACTAAGGTTTTCTCTCTCACACACACATATATACATACACTTGTATACATATATATATGTTTTGATTCAGGCATGGTAAACAGAAGGCACAGCTGATCTTTCTGGCTTTCAATGGACCCTCTTCTTTTTCAAATATGAATTTTGCTCATGTTATTGTTATTATTTTTGTCTGGATTGCCCTCAGCCTATGAATGGATAAGTTGCAGTTATCCCTCAGGTCTCAGTTTAGCTGTATCTTCCTCTGAAATTTTCCTGCACTCTCTATGATGGTTTGGTTACTATCCTCTGAATCTCCATAGTCTGTTATGCCTCTTTCTCAATGCTGAGCATTCACTTAACAAATGTTTACTGAGTGCCTTCTATACTCCAGGAACCAAACTAAGCTCTGGGTATACAACAGTGATGAAGTCACAGTTCCTGCCCTCAAGGTGCTTACACTCTAGTAGTGAGATACAGAAGCATAAAAGCAATGAAAACACAATGAGGCAACTATAGTCGTAGAAGTGTAAAGAAAGATATGTGAATGCGAGAGAGGTTGACTACCTGGGGGTAAATTTAAGGGAACTACAATCCTCCCTTGGTATCCACAGGGGATTGGTTCCAGCCTCTCCCCTGCTTCCCCAATACCAAAATCCTCACATGCTCAAGTCCCTTATATAAAACAGTGTTGTACGGTTGGTCCTCTGGCTCTGCCTTTGATGGGGAGTTGGTTGAGTCCTCAGTGTGGACCCCACAGATATGGAGGGCCCGCTGTGCTTGCAGAAGACTGCTCAAAAGATGGTGACTCACTGGGGACTAAAAGAAGAAAATTGGTGGAGAAACAAAATGTGATGTCAGACAAACTGGTCAAACAGCCTCTCCAGTTGCTTCTATGAGTTAAGGATTATTTGCCTATTGCTAGGAAAGGAAAGAAGGGCATGGAACAGCCTTAGTTTACAGAGTTAAGAGTGTGTATCCATTCACAATGGGTGATAATATAACCAAGGTCAGGCTTCAATAATAACTGGAAAAGCACAGAGTTGTTGATGAAGCTTCCTCAACTTGGTAATGATGCAGTGCTGAACACAGTCCAATACTTTCTTTTTATGAGATTTTAAATGTGCAGGTATGGTTGATATATAGAAATCAGGAGAAAAACACACGCTTCCTGAATCACGTAACCCATCTCCTTTCCTCCAGAGGAAGTGGGCAGATAATAATCTGATATTCACAAACTAGTCTGGGGAGAGCTTCCAATTTTTATTTCAAGAGCTCAGAAGTAGAGCTGAAGCAGTATAGAGATAGGGGATAGAACCAGGATATGTTCCTGCATCTGTCTATATGTTGGATTGAGATGAGAAGAACCATTAAAAATAAATCACAAAGGATGGCAGGCTGGAAAGCTCTGTTTGAAAATGTCAGGGAGCAGGGGAGGGGGAAGGGCAAACTGGGACGAAGTGAGAGAGAGGCATGGACTTATATACACTACCAAATGTAAAATAGATAGCTAGTGGGAAGCAGCCACATAGCACAGGGAGATCAGCTCGGTGCTTTGTGACCACCTAGAGGGGTGGGATAGGGCAGGTGGGAGGGAGATGCAAGAGGGAAGAGATATGGGGATATACGTATACGTATAGCTGATTCACTTTGTTATAAAGCAAAAACTAACACACTATTGTAAAGCAATTATACTCCAATAAAGATGTTAAAAAAAAAAAAAAGAAAATGTCAGGGAGGTAAAGACTGGCTTGTGAACTTGCAGAGTTACTGCCCTTACTACTCACTTGGTACTGTCTGTGACATTTCTTCTTTTAGTTAACTTTTTGTGTGTCTCTGTAAGGTTTTTAGGGCAGTAACTGAAAATTTTAAATTCTTCACAGTGTCTAGCCAAATCCAGTCAACAGATACTATGTCCAGTTACTATTTATTGAACAAAAGAATAAAACAGAAAAAAAAGAGGAAAGAGAGAGAAAAGAAAAATAAGTTTTCTTTCTCCAAAATGGACTTTCAATTATATTTTCAAAAACTGACTCATAGAAGAGTGAAATTCCAATTGTATTAGTTTCAGAGATTAATTATTTGAAATAAGAGAAACCAATTTATATTTTTAAAATAATCTTGAACCATGCATTTTACAGTAAAATCTTGTCTTATGAAACAGAGGTTGAAATACATGCAAACTACATTGATGTCACCTTTTGGTCTATTCATCAATTTTGGTTAATTAACTCATAAAAGAATAATCATTAGTTACACAATAGGTATTAATTCTCAATTCTAAGTAAAATGTGTACCTTATGAGGAAAAGAAAGAAAAACTCAGTGGTGTAAAATAATGGAAAGCCTGGAAAATAATTATGAATATAAAAGCAAAAATAGCACACCTCTCATTTTCCCCCCAGAGTTTTCTGGGAAGCGGCGCAGTTGGATAAAATGGAGAATATTCATTTATTCCCCATCGATTGCAGTCATAATAGTAAAAATGGAGGCATGCCAGTTTCCAGCTTACACTGATTCCACAGAGGGACTCGTGGACACAGTGAGCTCATGAATCAAATAGGCAAAAAGCACCACTGTGGGCTCCTTAGTTTCCAATTTAACTCTGATCAGTGGGTCTTGGGATACACAATGCCTGACTATATTCTCATCGTTTTAGAAAGAAAGAAGAGTAAAAATTTCAGTAGAGGAAGGAGGAAGAGCTTTTCAGAGCTTTTTGCTTCTGAAATTGTCAAGAAGCTTGACTTTTCATGAATTTCAGTATAAGGACAGCTGCCCAGAGTCATATGGAGGAGATGAAGGGGAAAATAACCCATCTATGACAATACTAATATCACAAGGTGCATGGCTCACCAACAGGCCTGATTTGGTCAGTGTCTGTTGCTCCTTCATGTAGATGAGATGCTTACCTTAGAGTTTTACCAGAAGATTGCAGAAATGTCAAAAGTATAACAAGAACTAACAATGATAAATAAGGGATGAGCCCCGTCAGATGTTTCTTTTACTAGCACTCAGTCCCACAGGATACACAGGGTGTGTATTGTTTTCACTTATGAGAATCCATCCTTTCATTCACTTAAGAAATATTTATAATGTAGCTATAATTGGTCAGACCACTGTTAGCTTCTTGAGATCCAAAGATGAGTAAGACCTGATCCTTGCCCTGAAGAAGCTCACAGTCCAGAAGGGGAAACAAATTTTTCTAACAAATAAATATAATTTGGTGTAATATGTACTATAATGAAAGTATATACTGCTAGATATAGTAGTTTATGTGTGGGAAGATTCAAAAGAGACATCAAAGAAAGGGTGACTCTGGAGCAGAGTTTTAAAGGATGAATAGGAATGTTCCAGATAGAAAAGGGTGGAGAGAGGGCAATTACAGTTAGAAAGAATCACTAAAAAAAAGCATGGAGCTTGAGAAAGGGTATATGGTGCATTTGGCAACTGGGAATAGTTCAGTATTGCTGAGTGCAAGTGAGAGGCGAACAGGCATCTGATCTAGAAAGCCTTATTTGTCAAGTCTAGACAGTATAGGACTTTCCTACGGGAGGCTGGGTACCATCCAAGGTTTTAGCAGGGAATTGATGTACACAGATTTAGGTTTTGGCAAGATTGCTCCAGCATGTCGAGTGGAGAAAAGATTTGGGTAGGCAGGAGGGTAGGGGATAGAAACCCATGAGTAATGGAAGAGTCCAGTTAGCTGGACACTTCCATGATTCAGGAGTGAAACTAATATGTCTTATGCTAAAGGACTGACTTGAGAGAGATTTAGGACACATCTGATAGGACTTGGTGATTGGCAGGTCATGTGGAGAACAGCAGAGGAGAGGACCTCAGCTTTCGCTTGCCCGCAGCACTTCACATATATTAGAAAACATTCTGCTGAACTCATGGCACAGTGAGTTTGTAGGAGGTGAGGTCACCAAGCCACCCTTCTTCCAGCACAGTCATTAAAAGAGGCTAAAAGCTGGATAGGGAGGGCTCCACCTCTTAGCCCCTATATAGGGGGGAGGGATGAAATAACAGAGTAGAACAGTGTGGGAACCAGCAAGAAATAAAGAATAAAATCCAAATGTGAGACACAGAGTGTTGGAAGAAAAGTGCATTTTATTTTGGCATAGTGAGAAGTTCACACTGAAATATCACATCCTTCACGACACGTCTTTAATCCAACATCATCAGTAATAAACAGACATTTCTATTACACATGACATATAAGACATTTTAAAGGTAGAAGCTTAAACTAATGGTGCCTTCCATTTGTATAACTTTCTGAAGATTATAAAATGCTTTTCCCTATAACCTGCTGAGGAAGTTGAAGAGATATTATTACTCTCAAATACTAGCTGAAGAACTTGAGACTAGGCAGGTGAAGTGGCTGTCCCAAAAACAAAGTTTTGTCTGGCAGGGCAGGAAATTGAATCCATTATTTTTTTTGCCTTTAATTTTGAAATTCCTCAGCTAGTTTGGATTCTAATTGCCAGTAATCTTATTCCAGCTGCCACTGTTCAACACAAATGAAGATTTTCTGAAACTGATAAACTGAAAAGAAGTTGACAGAAGTTGGTGATTAACAGTCCGAAAGGAGCCTAGAGAGGAAGGGTCCACATCACTCTCAAATGTCACTGAGAAATTCCTTTGAATGCTACTTCTTAATGGAATCCTCCCATTTTAAAACATCGTTGTACTGGAAATTATCATAGAGATTAAAATAATTCCCAGCTTCAGGATTTATGTAAACCCAGACACATATAAACATACCAACTCACACCCTGATTCACACTCTCACATTTTAAATCCACAAAAGCCGACAATGTTTTTAGAAAAGTCTGGCTCTGCTTTGCTTCTGCTTCACTTTAGCAAACACAAGACTTGCAGATTTCATGTTTAGTGTGATGAGACTCTTCCCAGGCTTTATCTCCTTCCATTTGCTCCAGGTGAATGACAGGAAGATGCAGGGTCTAGCCATCACCAACTGATGTAATCCCCAAAGTTAATAAGTGCAATGAAGGCCATTTCAAGCTCCTTTCCTCCTCTAATTGATTTATTGGTGGCGTATAAATGCCTGTTTCCATTTCTGTTAATGAAAGAAGCCTCTAGTAGGACTTTCACAGATTTACATTCTTGTCCTAATCTCTGGCAATATAATAAAGAAGTATTCAGAGCTCTTTCCTGAGGCAAAATATAATTGCGTTTGCTTTTATCTCTTAGTCTTTTATCTAGATGAGCTCCTGAAAGTAGGAAAATGCTGTCACTAAAATAAATGGCTATAATGGGTTTCTGGCTTTGCCTTTTTCTTTGAACATCGCCTTCTGCTTTTGGAACTTGAGTTTTGTTTTTGGGGGATGAGGGGCATGAGCTCACTATTTTAGTGTCACGACCAGCTGGACTTATTATCAGGGATTTGATCTTTCCTCAGAAGTGTCCACCATTGTGATTCTCAGCTGTGGCTGCCCATCACACCAACCTGGAGACTTTACAAAAAAATACAAATACTACCCGGATCTACTGAATCTGGGGCTGAGGTGGAGCATTTGCCATTTAAAAATGAACCATAGGCGCTCCTGATACCTACCCAGATTTGAACTAGAAATATGATGCCAGTTGAGTTTGATCATTGAACGTATTTGCACAACATTAGGCTGGAATTCTTTTTTTTTTTTTTAATTTATTTTTTATAAATTTATTTATTTATTTATTTATTTTTGGCTGCATTGGGTCTTCGTTGCTGCACACGGGCTTTCTCTAGTTGCGGTGAGCAGGGGCTACTCTTCGCTGTGGTGCGCAGGCTTCTCATTGTGGTGGCTTCTCTTGTTGCAGAGCAAGGACTCTAGGCACACGGGCTTCAGTAGTTGTGGCGTGCGGGCTCAGTAGTTGTGGCTCGTGGGCTCTAGAGCGCAGGCTTAGTAGTTGTGGCGCACGGGCTTAGTTGCTCCGCGGCATGTGGGATCTTCCCGGACCAGGGCTCGAACCCGTGTCCCCTGCATTGGCAGGCGGATTCTTAACCACTACACCACCAGGGAAATCCCTAGGCTGGAATTCTTATGTTGCTTTGTAATATGTTTCTCTAGCTTGTAAGACCCACTTTAAAATGTACTTTGAGCCCAGGGAGAAGATAATTAATTCTTCAGGGAACGTAAATAGACATAAACAGATACATACATTGATATGGGTACGTAATGAGGCAAACTTTAAGAAACAGAAAATGCCATTAAAAAGTGAGAAAACCATTTTTAGCTGGAAAGAACTACTATCAGTGGTACTTTCAAGTCAGGAAGGAACCTGCTGTTCTGGGCTCAGAGGGTACAAGATATTTAAGGCTATTTGGTTTTGTTTGACTTCATTTGGCTTGGTACGAGGCTAGGACTTCTGGTCAAGAGGAGCTGGCATCACCTCCTATTAGTCAGGGTTTAAAGATTGCAGAACAGGGCTGGGAGCAACTTGGTATGGGAAAAGGGAGCCTTTTGGAAGGAAGATGATAAAAATTTGGACTCTGTCACGTGAGGTTCAAAGTTATTAGAAAGTCTCTGAAGGACTTGGGAGCCCTGCCTAAGAGCTTCATCAAAAGGACCTCAAAGATCCCTAGGGGAAACAACCACAGGGAGGGGGTCGTCTGTACTGCTGCCTTTAGCACTGCACTAGGACCTAAGATTTTTTTAGAGAACCATGTTTTATCCAGTATGACGTGCCTTTGGGACAATGGCTGTGTGTGCGCACCTGTATTTCTCAAGAGCAATAGCGTTACGTGTATAGGCCCACTTGGTCATGGGGGAACCGTGGCTGACCTTAACACTGCAGCAAGAGTCTTCCCTGTTCTCCTGCTGGGTTTGCCAAATTCTTAACTTTTGGGGGTCAGGCGTTTGTTAGGAAATGACTGCCTTCCGATAGTTTGGAACCTTCTCCATTCAGTGTGGGATATCACTGTTCATAAACATAGGTCTGTTTCTTTTCCCTACATAACTAATAAATGAAAACAAATAAGTGAAAAATGAAAATTCCCCTGCCCCCATAATTACAAGATAATTTTTCATTAATCTCGCAATAATACCACCCCAAGTTTTTTTTAATGTATTTTTTAAAAAATTAATTAATTAAATTTTATTTTTGGCTGCATTGGGTCTTCATTGCTGCGCACGGGCCTTCTCTAGTTGCGGCGAGCAGGGGCTACCCTTTGTTGAGGCTCGTGGGCTTCTCACTGTGGTGGCTTCTCTTGTTGCAGAGCACGGGCTCTAGTAGTGCAGGCTTCAGTAATTGTGGCACGTGGGCTCAGTAGTTGTGGCTCGCGGGCTCTAGAGCGTAGGCTCAGTAGTTGTGGCGCACGGGCTTAGCTGCTCGGCGGCCTGTGGGATCTTCCCGGACCAGGGCTTGAACCCTTGTCCTCTGCATTGGCAGGCAGATTCTCAACTACTGTGCTACCAGAGAAGTCCAGACCCCAGGTTTTTGAGTTTTGGATTTTTAAACCTGACTTATCTCATTATAGTGGGATTATACTGTATATTATATATATATTATATACAATAGTATATATAGTATATATTATTTTACTTGCATATGTAAAAATGTGTGTATATATATATATATATATACACACACACACATTTATGTAAGGAAAATAGTTTGGAAAAATTTAAAGATGCAATTCAAAATTTTTTCAAGTGACTGAGTTAATTTAACTTCTCAATGAAGAGGTATTAGCTGATAAAGCAATGCAATGCTATCCAGTCCATAATTTATTTTAAGTTTTAGCCCCTTTCAATAATTTGATAAAAGATGTGGATCCTCACTCCACCAAAATGCTCATGTCCCTGGATACATAAATAAAGGAATTATAGTTGCTTGCATGGGCTGGTTTAGGGGAAGAAAGCCAGGATTTAATGAGAATCAAAGGTAGCTTTATTTTATAGGGAACACTAACCATTAGTTAAAGGGAGCGGCCAATGGATGTATCCACAGAGCAGCTGCCCAGGGGAGAGGGCGAGAGGCTCGTGGTGGCCTACTCAGGCGAGGAAAACATGAAAGAAATCGAGGTGGAGCCATGATGATGCGGAGAAGACAGTGATGAGCTCCTCAAGTGGTAGAAACCAAGGTGCCAGATATACAAAGTCAGTACTCAAGTGTCAGGCAGAAACTCGCATCTGGAAATGCAGAGTGCTTTAGGACATTACCAGCATGACTCCTGGTGCTTGAAAGGATTCTAACTCACCTTTTGTTTTGGAAGATCTTAAAAAGAGTAGGAGAAAGAAATAGGTCCTCTCTTGTCCGTGTCTAGTGTGCTGAGGAAACAAAACACAACTGGGGCTGCCACTAACCATGGGCTAATTGTTATCTGGACTTCTAGGAGTGCGATTTCCATGAGGAGAATTGGGAAAAGGAAAGTGAGAATAAAAGTGTAGGGCAGAGCATTGAGCATCCAGATGTAAGCCAGGGAGGCATGAGTGCTTTAAAATTTCCATTTCTTATTTTTTTAGGGTTGGGGAGTGCTGAGTTTGGAGAGGTGGAAAAGGGAGAGGCAGGTAAGTAAATTGTTTTCTGCAAGAGGACGAGAAAATCAGATTTTTCTGGGAGAAGAAATAGTAATAGTAATAATAATAATAATAATTTCCACAATACTATATAAAACAATTAACTATTTTACAAAAAAGCATACTAGGTACCAAGCACTATGAAGGACACCATAATGTTGGTGTATTTACTCTTCCCATCTTACTGATGTGGAAACTGAGCTTCAGAGAGATTAAGTAATTGCCCAGGTGATCAATTTAGGGCTTAAAACCAGACATGTCTGACTATAGAGTACACTGGGCTTCTTAAGAAAGACCAAAATGGAATTGTATGAAATAAGATTCAAGGGAACGGCTCTTTTTCTCCTGTGGGTAATGGTAGTGGGACGTTGCCCACACATACACACACTGAAATGGACTAAAGCATAACTGAAGACATACATTAGTGGATGCCAAGGGGAGCTGGGCAGGATGGAGTTAATGGGCTGTGCGATGCCACAGTTTAGCAAAGGAAAGAGACTTGCGCATCATAAAATGCCTGTATCCTCTTCATCCCCCCATCGTTTTCTTCCATCTCTCCTCTTTTCATTTGATTCTCTCTTTCTTTGATCCAGACTTCCCTTCTTGCCCTTTCTTTTCCTTTCCTTAACTCTGTTCCTTTGATCACTTTCTGCATTTCTATGTGTATTAGGGAATATGATTCCCACCAACAAAACAGACAGTTCTTAGCTTGAGAAAGAAAGACCAAGGCAGGAACAGTGGGAAAAGAAAACAAAGTTATATGATGAACAAGTTCTAAGGATCTAATGTACAGCATGGTGACTGTAGTTAATAATACTGTGTTTTAAACTTGAAATTTATTAACAGAGCAGATCTTAAGTGTTTTCATCAAAAAAAAGTAAATATGTGAGGTGATGGATGTGTTAATTAACTTGATTGTGGGAGTCATTTCACAGTGTGAAATCATCATGCTGTGGGACTTCCCTGGTGGTGCAGTGGTTAAGAAGCCACCTACCAATGCAGGGGACATGGGTTCGAGCCCTGGTCTGGGAAGATCCCACATGCCTCAGAGCAACTAAGCCCGTGAGCCACAAGTACTGAGCCTGCACTCTAGAGCCTGCGCGCCACAACTACTGAAGCTTGCGTGCCTAGAGCCCGTGCTCCACAACAAGAGAAGCCACTGCAATGAGAAGCCTGCACATTGAAACGAAGAGTAGCCCCCGCTCAGCGCAACTAGAGAAAGCCCACGCACAGCAACGAACATCCAGTGCAGCCAAAGGTAAATAAATAGAGTAAATAAATTTATTAAAAAAAAATCATCATGCTGTATACTTTATATATATTATAATTTTATTTGTCAATTATATCTCAATAAAGTTGGGGGGGAAAGAAAGAAAAACATTAGTTTTATGGCCTTAAAAATGCAAATTTCCAAAAAAAAAAAAAAATGCAAATTTCCTTGGGAGAATCAGAAAATTCACCTTAATTAATTTAGTTGCTTTCTTCTTAATGCCTGGTTGTGTATTAAGATAAACGCAATGAGGGGATGGCAATTTTGATTGACTGGGAAGAGGAAATAACCATGGCTCTTGGATGCTTTCTGGGGAGGTCAGGTTTGGATGATATACTTCAGAGGCCACATGAAAAAAACTTTCTTTTGAGATAAGGAAGGTGGGAGGGAAAATGGTAGAAGAGGGCTAAGATAGGTGGGAGAATGTCAATCTGACCATCACTATGTACATGTGGATTCAGAACCAATAACAAAGCATAAGAAGAAAACGGAGTTTCAAGTACAGTCCATGAAGGGTATGAACAGATCATAGGGAATGTTTACTAAATTAAAAAAAAACCCCTTTCCTCCCTACTCATTCTTCTAGATGTCTCTGAAAACTTATTTGTGGCAGAACAAAGTATTTTTAAAGGGTAAGTCTCAAGAATTCTAGATGGCAGGAAGAACTATTTTGTTTTCATTTAAAATGAGAACTTAAGGGAACCCACATTCAATAACTTTTCAATCTAGTTTAATGTGTCGGTAAAAAGTGGAACAGAGGCTAACTATGGGTTCATTGTTAACTAATTGATTTAATTAATGAATATCATGTTATTTTTTTCCTTTCCCCACTCAAATTCTCTCAATGGAGACTATCTCAGGCCGATATAATATAAAACAACTCAGAAAACAGCAATGACATTGTAGGGACTTTGATGATTGCTAGCCAATAAAAGCACAGCCAAGTATATGGGGTTAATGAAAGTGCAGGCCAACAGTAAATAGGCCACATGGAGAAGAAACAGAGTGTAGGAACAGCCAAAAGTTATGGCTGCAAGATCCCCAGGAGCAAACAATGGCATTCTGAACACCAGGGTCCTTTCCCTGAGACAAGGCTTGACTGGTACGACAGGAGTACAGAATGGAGAGAGAAGAAACAGAGGCAGCCCTTATTTCTTGCTTCAGGATCTGTTTCTGTGAATTATAATGCTCTTAGTTATGTCTCTTCTGTTGAAGAGAATTTTATTTGAAATTAAGGAATGTCTGCAAGAAATCTCTGTTTCTTGAGAGAGTCATGGCTCTAAGCTGGTACTGGCCAAGAATCTCAGTGGGGAAGAATAGCCGGTGGGAAGGCGCCTTCTTTTTTTGTCTGGAATCAGGCAGGGCCTCTGAATCATCTTGTTGAAGATGAATGCCTGGGTTATGTAGCAGGAAGGGACTCTGAGATTCATTCATTGATAATAATAACAATAATAGTCAACACTTATTAAGTGCTTACTATGTGTGGGTAGCTCTGAACTTAGCATTTTCCATGAATCATCCGATTTATTTTTTATTGTAACTCTGAGATAGGTCATATTATATTACCCTGTTTTTTATTTATTTATTTTTAAATTTTTGGCTGCTTTGTGTCTTCTTTGCTGCGCACGGGTTTTCTCTAGTTGCAGTGAGAGGGGGCTATTCTTTGTTACGGTGGTGGGCTTCTCATTGTGGTGGCTTCTCGTTGCAGAGCACAGGCTCTAGGCACGTGGGCTTCAGTAGTTGCAGCACACAGGCTCAGTAGTTGTGGCTCGCGGGCGCTAGAGCACAAGCTCAGTAGTTGTGGTGAACGGGCTTAGTTGCTCCGCGGCATGTGGGATCTTCCCGGACCAGGGCTCGAACCCGTGTCCCCTGCATTGGCAGGCGGATTCTTTACCACTGAGCCATCAGGGAAGTCCCTACTCTTTTTTATAGATGGGAAAAGCAAGGTTGATGAGATAGATAGAATAATGGCCCCTCAAGGATGCCCACATCCTAATCCCCAGAATTTGTGTATATGTTACTTTATGGCAAAAGGCACTTTGCAGATTTGATTAAGGATCTTGAGATGGGGAGGTTATCCTGCAGTATCTGGGTAAGCTCAATGGAATTATGAGTCCTTTAAAGGAAAGGAGAGACATTTTGAAGACAGAGGAAAGGCCCACAAACCAAGGAATGTAGGCAGACTCTAGAAGCTGGAAAAGGCAAGGAAATGGTTTCTTCCTTTCCAGACAGGAAGTAACCTGCTGACATCTTGATTTTAGACAGTCAAACCTGTTTTGGACTCCTGGGCCTCCAGAACTTTAAGGTAGTACATTTGTGTCGTTTCAATTAAGCCACTCAATTTGTGGAAATTTGTTACAGCAGCCATAAGGACCTAACATAGTTGAGAAAGATTAAAAAACTTCCACAAGGCCACGTTGCTGGTAGCCGCAGAACCAGGATTTGTACTTCAGGAATCTCTCTAGAGGCCATATACCCAGACACCATGCTGTTCTCCCTCCCTCTTCCACCCTAGACTCCACTAGCTCTGAAATATCATTTATTCGTTTATTGAGCCCTACTTGTGTTAATTCCTAATTTTCATGATCTTTTTTAATCCTCAAGTCTGGAGGCATTATTATCCCCATTTTATAGATGAGGAAAGTGAGGCTTAGAGATTTTGAAGAGCTGAAATTTAAACTTAGGTTTATCTGATTGACTTTCATTACTAGCTTTTAGGTTTTTCATCCTACTTCCACATCCTTTGGACCAAGATTTATTGAGCATTTGCTAAATGCCATCATAAAACACAAACTTAAATTTGAGTAATTTGCCCTCAGTAATTCTTGAATGCATCTAGATGGCTTACATAGGAGTCACTATATTAGCTACGTTCTAGGAATAGTCCACTCCAGAGGGTTAGTGGGGGAATCCATGGACACAAGCCCTTTTAATCTCAAGGGCTTCCTGATTGTAATTAAACAGGTTACACTCTGATCCCATCTATATTAATACATCGAATTAGCTCTGATTGCTTAATTAATATGGTCAAATATTTTACTAAATAAAGAATATTTTCAGATTATTAAAATACACAATCATACATAAGACTATCACAATAGGAGAATCATTGGAACCCCCAATCTACCACATATCAAAACTCATCTGGATGAGAGAATACCCTGCTTATAACAGAATATTCTGAAACATGAAAGTAGCTAGTTAACCAAAGGCTGTGAAAATGAGATGCCTGCTACTGGGAACTTTATGACCCCCAAGTCAGTACCACACTGAATTACATTAACCTAATTAAAAGAGCACATTCTTTTATTACATTATGTTATTCTTATGATAATATAAAGGACAAAGTGATATACAATATAATTATGTAGAAAACGGACCTGCCCAGAGAACCAGAAAACACAGTTAATTTTTGAATCATAATCCCCCAAGTTAGTGCTTGTAAAAGGAATAAAACACACACACACACACACACACACACACACACACACACACACCGTGCTTCTCTGACTCACTATGCCCATACTTCAAAGTACCCCCCACTGCACAGACACAGCACTAGAAACAGTCAGTGATGCAAAAGTAAGAACTAAACAAAACGTTTTTAGCAAAATAGCATTAACACCACGGTGGACACACTTCTGAGGTTATAAACGTTACTCTTGTGATGCATCACTGTGTCCAACCCTGCGAATCTGTGAATACTGAAAGCAAGTGTTCCAGATTCACGCTTCAGTGTCTGCATTTATGGAAACAAGTCTCCCTGACCCTTGTGAGAACGCAGCAAAGGGTAATGAGTAGCGGGTTCAGTATCCTGGACTGAACAAGCAGTTCTTTTTGAACAAAGGCTTTTGCTGAAGGGCACTCAAGCCATTTCCTGATGTTCTGGGCACACAGACCAGGCCCCAGCATTTCACTGTCATTCAATGCACGGGAGCAGTGATGCATTTAAAAGCACCTTAGTGACTTCAAAGACTTAATGAACCTAAACTACTACCTGGAAATGATTAGGCACTGAGAGAAATAACTACTAAAAAACTGTCCTTTTAAAAAGCTCCAAAAAAGCTTTTGAAAGGGATTTTGGGACTTGGGAAGTTTACTACATTTGACCAACAGTATCCTTTGAGCTCACATAGCATAGAAATCCATCTCAGAGATGCTCCCTTCCAGCTGTGAGCTGTAACATTATTAGGCTTGAAACGTGCAGTGCATCAGTTCTGTCGCTTAGACAGTTACATAACGTCAGACCATTTCAAATAAAAGAAGTCAGAGCCTGCACAACATTTCAGGGGCAAACAAAAACTGTGTGTAAATCAAGGATTCAGGCCAAGAAGTTCCTCCTCATGACCTTCCCATTTGCAACATGTGTCTGTACTACTGTTTCTCCACTTTGTGGTGTCACTTGGTGAGAACAGTGACACTCAGTCAGAAGTCAAATGATAGTGGTCCAAGGCTGCACAGTCAAGTAGCAAAATCAAAAATGTAAAATTCTTGGGTCCTGGTTAGAGACGCGTTTCAGGACAACTGCCTTCACAAGGTCATGACACTTTTTCTCTCTTCTGCTTTACAGATATACTTCTTTGAGCCAGTCCCTTGAGTGTAAAAACTCTCTAGAGAACTCCTATCAAGAAATGAATAGGGGGTGTTACGGAAGGAAGGGGGAGTGAAGGATGAGAACCTCAAAGTTCACAAGTGAGTGTCACAGAAGTCCTTCCAAGCCAGCAAGTCATTGCCCTTTGGCTCCATTTGTCTGAAAATGTTTTGAAATTGATTTATTGTTCCCTGAGGTCCATTAATAGTCTGCAAAGCAGCCAAGCTAATGAGACCTTGAAATGACAGAGCGTTTTCAAGTTTGATGTGCCTTTATTCATCCAAACTTTAGGATTATGCCAGTATTTTATGGAGGCGTGTAGAGGGAAGACTCTTTGTGATGGTGACCAATAAAAAGAGAACTGCACCTCTCGCCTCCAAACAGAAAGGAAAAAATTAACGGTCATTTTTAGTTTTTAAATTTGTCACTTAGAAGTATGAAAACGTGTTTATTTTTAATAGAGAGGCTGCTATATCCTAATCCTGCAGAATTAGAGGCAGGCGTTTTTTTAGTTCAAGAAGTTCAAGCTAATTATGCAGCTTTTCTCTGCAAAACTTGTCAGGAGTTATTTGGAAATTTGATCAGGAAAACTTTCTCCGGCATAGCATCCTGTACTAATCCTTCATTAAGGTGTCACTCACGGCTCTGGGCTCTCAGAACCAGGACCCTCCCAGGACTGTAAACACTGCACAAAACCCTAGATGTAAGGGCACTATTATTAGATCAGCAGTTCTTACTGTCAAATGTTTTCCCCCCGCAGACACAGTAGACCCCTAACAGTAGAGGGGAGGGATTCGGCAGACCAGGACAGCAGCTAGAAGAAGAGAATAAAGAGGGAACAGGAGAGAGAGGAGCTGAAGGAGGGTGACAGACTCAACAACAAAAAGGTGTCCAGGCTTAGCGTGGTTCGCTTGGTAGTCTGGATTGTTAGTAAACCATACGTTTTGAATGGCAAACAATCAATGTGGACACCTTTGTTTTGAAAGAAGCAGACACACCGCGCTGTTTCATTTCTGAGGTCTGGGTTACCCTCCTCACTAGCCGAGCCTGCACTGTGCGCCTTCCTTGGTTTAGATGTTGTGCTTCTATTATGACAGCTCGGGATTACATGAGCTAATCTAGTAGACACACCTGTTGTGTCTAATGGCCTCTGTAGTAAACTAAGATGCATTTTGGAAAACGGCAAGTAAATGCAGGATGGACTTCCCACTGACTTCAGTTTAAATCCAAAGGCTTTAAGTGGCTTTGTAGGTCCTGAGCAATCTGGCTCCTAGGTTCATCCTAAGCCTATGTTGCTCTGCCCACTCGCTGCACTGTAGTCACACAGACCTCTGGGCCTTCCTTTCTGCTGATTCCTTTCCCTGGAATATTCTCTCTTCTCTTCCCCTTGCATATCCCAACCCCTCTCAGCCCCAATCCTGGCCAGCTCCCATTTGCAACACTACACCAGGGTACCCTTTCCTAATTTCTCTAATACACCCTAGCTAACTCTTTCATAATGCCCTCCTAATTTACTTGTGTAACAGTTATCACAATTATAGTCATAAAATATTTTATGAAATTGTTTTTGGTGTCAGTATTACTCATAAGACGATCAGTGTTGTGAAGGCATACACCATATACGTGATGTTCATTAGAACTGTTCATTAGTACTCCATTGGACCTTCCCAGGACAGACCCCTCCCACCATGTTCTCTGCCTGTCTCTTGTTTGTAGAAAAGCTGTAGTGTCCCAGGCCTCCCCTGAGTCACAGAAGCCTGGCTCAAGAATTAATGATTGAAAAGATGTGAACATGTGGTGACAAAAAGAGGACCAGGACCTCTTGGTAGGCCCTGGAGACCAGGGGACCAGTAGGACCAGGAGAATTGGTAACAATTTAAACAGTAAATCAGCCATATGGCAGTCACAGAATCTTTAGTTCCTCCCTGAAGTACAAAGATAACAGTATCTGATGCATATTCCTGAGTTGTTTTACAGACACTAAAAGCCTCATCAAATGGAAGAAGTTAACTACAAGATGACCATGAGCACGTAGCCCCCAGGCTGGCTAGAGCCTGAGAATTGATAATGTTAGCGCATGACACAACACCACACTGTTACGTCAACATCAACCAATCAGAGAACTGTGCACGAGTTGATCATACATCCTGTGACTCCCCTTCCTCACCTTGCCTTTAAAAATTCTTCCCTGAAACCCAACGGGGAGTTTGGGGTGTTTTTTTTTTGAGCATTAGCTGCCCACACTCCTTGTTTGGCACCTGCAATAAATGCTGCACTTTCCTTCGCCACAAGCCGGTGACAGTAGATTGGTTTTACTGCTCATGGGCAAGCGGACTGAGTTTGGTTCAGTAACAGTACCACTAGTGCCTAGAATAAATGAAAACAGGGAGAGTTACACTGACTGCTGGCCATTCAGGGGGCTTACACTTCATAGAGGAGAAAAAAAGGAGCTGTGGGAAGATTCTTGTGCACAGGAGTTAAATAATGCAAGCAGTGATTACAGAATATTAACCTGAAAGTAAGTACACAGGATGAATTGGGGATGGGGAAAGACTAAAGAGCTTTGGAGGATTTGACCTAGAAGCACTGGCAGTGGAACTCACAGCTGAGAGCTATTCCTAAGAACTGGGAGGCTTCCTCTCTGAGTAGCCTTTGGTATATGTTCTGTAAGAGGGAGGACAGTGACATTGATGGGTCAGTTGTTGCTAAGAGAAACTGCTTAGAAATAAAATGAAAAAAATCATTCACTTCTGCTCTGATGGCTTCAAGTATATTTTTAAGAGACAGGGAGACAGGGTGAAGAACAAGAGACCATCTTAGAAGAAATAATTAAAAATTCACCTAAGTAAGTGAAGTTTCATGGTTATTTCACAAAATAATTTTGCACACATAGATCATTTAAAATTTTAAACTATATGCTGTTTGTGGTTGTGAAATTAGATAACTTTCATAGGTACAATCTGAATCTCCTTAATAAATGCTAGCGCTTTGATGAGTAAGATAGTCTTAAAAAACATACAGTCCTATTTCAGCTAAGCCTCAAATGGTCAATTTTGGATAACTCTTAATATTTTCAAAGAAGCCAAATGGTCTTCAAATACTAATACTTTCACTATACAACTGTTTAAAATGAATACAAATTAATTTTTTCTACTGCCCAGTTTTGAATAGAGCTAATTTCTTCCCAAGCCAAAGAAAGTGAGGCATGTCGCCTGTGGTAATTTATGCCCTTCTTGACAAAACTGAGGATGTTTGGCAAAGTAGGAAGATCAAATTATAGAAGGAACAAGTAGAGAATCATTTTTCCAAATTTTGTCATTTCTAAAACCAGATTATTTTTAATTTTTCAAAATTTACTACTGAATTTTCTATCACTACTTTCAAACAAAACCTATATTCAAGCAATGTGGTTGATCTGCTGTGTTTTTTGCAAAAATGTACTATGAATATTTTTGAAAGTTCATAATATTATTCTTATTGTAAATGTGCAATGAATAGCTCAGGAGCATGTGGGCAAATCTTTTTTTTTTTTTTTGCATTTCTTTTTTTTTTTTAATTGAAATATACTTGATTTACAATGTTATGTTAGTTTCAAGTATACAGCAAATGTTTTTTTAATCCCAAGAAATTCAAGGCATTGAAATGAAGCCTTAAATTTCAGAATACTCATATTTTTACCTTTATAAAGCTGTCTCCATCTTCTCTGTCCAGCCTAGTGGTTTTAGAACCTGGAGTTCAATTCTGTCTATATAATCTTTCATTCTTCTCCCCTTAACTGTGACTTCATTTGAAGATCCATGACACAATGGCTATGGAACATGATTCAATTCCCCACTTGGTGACAACTGCTTACTATTATACCAAATGGAAATGTATATCTTACAATGTTTTGCCTGGATGGATGTAGTCACATTAATTATGGCTTACATACAATTTATTTGAAAAGATTCTCCTCCAGTTTTTAGAAATGAAGTCTCTAACACATGGAAACAAATGATAGTGTACACGCATGTAAGTGCTGTGTGCAAATGTTCATTAGGGAAAGTAACACTTTAGAATTTAACGTGGTTTTGCTCTCTTATAAGTATAAATTTTATCAGTGTTAACAGCCAATCTGAAGGTATAACTATAGTACTACACCATTAGAGCTTATGAGCGTGGTCCACGTGCAGGGCATGGAACCAGAATTTCCAAATCCACGGCATAGATGTCCCCTAGGTATATTTGCTGTTAAGTTAATTCTGTATACTGAACACTATTTCCCATTGATTTCAATTTTTAAATGAGAACGAAATTCCAGAAGTAGTAAGGTCATAGGAAGTAGTCTTGGGAGTGGGGTGGGGTGAGGACCCTGTATGATATAATAAAATGAGGCAGAGATGAAGGTGAGAAAGTGGCTAGTTTCTCATGCACTGCTTTAGAGCCTTTTGTGAACAGAACACTTTAAAAGTTAGGCTTAGGAGGAGCCAGGCCAACTGGCTGGCAAGTGGAATTGCCAGAGTGTGTGCTCCAGCATGAGGCGAGGCAATGAAGTAATTCAATGAATTTTCAAGAGCCATACTAACTAATAATAATAATAATAATAATTGCAGCACTATTTACAATAGCCAAGACATGGAAGCAACCTAAGTGTCCATCGACAGAGGAATGGATAAAGAAGATGTGGTACATACATACAATGGAATATCACTCAGCCATAAAAAAGAATGAAATAATGCCATTTGCAGCAACATGGATGGGCCTAGAGATTATCATACTAAGTGAAGTAAGTCAGAAAGAGAAAGTCAAATAACATATGATATCACTTATATGTGGAATCTAAAATATGATACAAATGAACGTATTTACAAAACAGAAACAGACTCGCAGACTTAGAAAACAAACTTATGGTTACCAAAGGGGAAAGGCGGTGGGTGGGGGAGGGATAAATTAGGAGGTAAACCCTATACTCCAATATAAAATAAAAATTAAAAAATAAGAAAAAAGTAATAATAGATAAACAGCGAAAATATTCAACTCTATTTATAAAGCCTTTGTGTTCTTAGTGTATGATGCTCACCCCCCATTCTCGAATGGTGTTATAAGCCTAGTATATAAGGTTGCCAGATTTAGCAAATAAATTTAAAGATACATATATATACATATATATACACACATATGTCTCAAATATTCCATAGGCCATACACATATGAAAAAATTATTATTATCTGAAGTTGAAATGTAACTGCATATCCTTTTTTTTTTATCTGACAGTCCTACTAACATAGCACTTCAGACTCAGAAAATATTTAGTGGGTGATTTAATTTTCTTCACTTTGGATTATAGAAGAGCCTCTTTCCCAGCTTGCTGATTTTTATTTTTGCCATGGACTCTTTTCTTCAAATTAATTCCTCAACTGGAGCCAAGCATTTCAAGCAGATAATAGGGAGTTGCTCTGGCAGGAGAAGGAGGGCAGATCCCAGCTCACTCAGGCTCCAACCTGCGCTACTGTTTGAAATCCATTTCCTTAGGCCAGACTCTTCATTTTCAGATGAGAAAAGAAGCCCCACAGAGGAGGGTGACTGTAAATCCAGCGTCTTTGCTTTGCAATGTGCTGTCACTGCGGATAGAGGCAACCTTGCAGTAGAGGAATGAGTTATGTTCCTAAAGTTAATTTAAAAGCTTCATTACAGCACAGAACCCATTTTCCTGTTCAGAAAATGCTGGAACATTAAAGTTAGATTATTAGGTGATCCCACAAGGTAGCTAAAAAGCAAATGATCTGCCACGGAAGAATATTAGGGAAAAAACCCCAACTATTTCACATAAATTATGGGGAAGATAGGTTTTCCCAGACTAGTCTGAAAAACCTAATGATCATGGTTTGTGTGAATGAGGCAAAATGGAGGTTGAGAAACAAATATTTTGTCTGTTTTTCAGCTTCAGGGAGACTAATAAACCCAACAAGAATAGGAAGGAGACTAATGTGCTGTGGAGAGAGCAGAAAATGCAGAGAGAAACAATGGAGTCTGCTAAATTTTCGAAACTCTTAGACAGCTCACAACATTCTGAGAACATCTTACATGCCTTCTCCATACCTCACCTGCTCTGTCACTTCTTGTAATGTCACTAACTCTAAAGAAAAAGTCCTCCACACATAACATCTTTCCATTTATTCATTCATCTACCCATGAATGCAGTGAAGAGTTAACTATGTGGGCCAGGCCCTGTGTGAGGCATTGGGACACAGTGGGAAACAAGACAGAAATCGTTTCTGCCCTCAGGGAATTTATAGTCTTATGGGGGAGACAGACATTAAAATATGATGGCAAAAATAATTATTATAATTGTGATACGTGATATCCAGAGAAGTACAGTTACTACAAACACTGGCTACCTAATACAGAAACGTCATCATCATCATCATCATTTATTATGCATTTACTATGTGCAAAGTATTTTACATCCCTTATATCTAAAATTCAAACAAATCTTGGAAAAGAGCAAAGTAGGTATTACTATTTTAAAAAGATAATGGAAAACTCCCTTTTTTCTATGTATAACCTTGACTGTCTTCTGAGGAGGCCATTTGTTCTGCAAGCAGCTTGATGTATTTGAGAATGAAAGTTTGGAACAGGGACAAAAGAGAGCTAAATCTTTCTGCATAGTGGGAAGGAAAATATTTGCAGTTTCTAGGAAACAATCTGGAGGCCTATGTGAGGGATGAAACAAGGGAAAAGTAAGACAGAGGTTGCTGCAGAGATGAAAAAGGCCGTGTGCTTCTGCCCTGCTGCCCAGGCCTACCGGTCCTTGCCAACCCCAAACCTGCAGTGAAGTTACTAGACACTCAGTGTGAGTGGATTCTCTGGTGTACACTGGTGAGGAGGCACTCACAATCTGATAAAGGGGGAAAAGAGAACACAGCAGCCTACTGTTGGAACCAGACAAATAACAGGTTTGGGGGTACTAACCCCCAAGAATCCCCAAAGCTGGTGGGTAGGGGTTAGACTTACACATTGGTTCCCACCAACTTGATCTGATTCCCCCAAGAGGATAGGAAGTCCCAGCTGACAACTGGCTTATCCAAATGAGGGCATGTAGACTCAGAAAGGTCCCAGAGCTAGTTACTGTGTGAACATTACATTTGAACCTAAATCTGACTGCAAGGTCTGTACTCTTCCTACTTCATCACACTTCCTTAGTTTTGTCAAGAAGGGGCCACAAGGCAATACTACTCATCCTCTATGTGTCAGTGAAAAATGTTGCCTCCCATCTCAGTAAACAAAGGATGTTGCAGCCATCAAGCCATCACATTACAGCTGTCCCGACGGTAAGCTCTGAGGAAACTGAGGGTGGAAACAGGATGCCCACCAACAGCCGCTGCAGCCAGCCCCAGTGATGGACCCTGAAGAGACTCAGGATGAGAAGCACAGGATACTGGCCCCAGATAGCGTATCAAAGAAAGGATTTCAGTGAGCTCAGACTCTTGCATTTTCCCATACATATAACACACTAAATTCCTTAACTTGAGATATCTGGTTTTCTTTAATTTACAGTTATCTTTTTTTTTTTTTTTTTTTTTTAAATTTTATTTTATTTATTTTTGGCTGTGTTGGGTCTTCGTTTCTGTGCGAGGGCTTTCTCTAGTTGCGGCGAGCGGAGGCCACTCTTCATCGCGGTGCGCGGGCCTCTCACTGTCGCGGCCTCTCTTGTTGCGGAGCACAGGCTCCAGACGCGCAGGCTCAGCAATTGTGGCTCACGGGCCTAGTTGCTCCGCGGCACGTGGGATCTTCCCAGACCAGGGCTCGAACCCGTGTCCCCTGCACTGGCAGGCAGATTCTCAACCACTGCGCCACCAGGGAAGCCCCTACAGTTATCTTTTGATGTTCCGACTCCCTGGTTTTTGTTGTAAAAACTCCTACATATCTTGGATCCTCCCTTACCTCTTCCGATCAGTCCCTCAGAGCTATCTGAGAAATAAGTCCTCTTAAGTCCTCAGTTTTGTCTGCTAAATAAAACATAATTCTCAGCTTTTAGGTTGTGCGTTTTTTTCAGTTGACATATGGCTCTGGAAGGAATTAGCTCCAGACTGAGCATGGTACAGGCTGGCCATACTCACTTCAGAATCCCCAGCAATTGTGTATTGCTTTAATGCTTAGTGTTCAAATCACTTTTACATACATTACTTAATGAATGGAATTTTACTTCTTCTGAATGAAGTACTACATAAACTGTGCTAAACAAACCCTAAGGATTTTTTTAGCGCTTTTTACTATAAATTACTCTTCTAGTAGTTTCCTCATGGGCATTATCTACAACGTGCAGCTTTGCCAAACACAGACTCTACTTGGGGAGCAAATGTGGAGCTTGCATCTGCTGTGCTAGTGGACAGACTTTAAGAGTGACTTGTATGTCCTGCAGGCTTTGGAAAGAAAAATGGGGACATAACGTCCTGGCTCAAGCAAATGACTACATTTATTTTTGGAATTGTTTCTTGGAACTGTGGGGAGATGAGTTTTTTCATGCAGAACCAAGGACAGGATATAAGAAAGTTAAGGAAATGCAAACCTTGAGGCCTTAAAGCTTTACTAAACTTATCTAGTGTGTCTGGAGGCTTAATCACTAGGTAGAGTAAATCCTCAGCAGGTATAAATAAACTTAGGTTCCTTTTAGATTGTCTGCTTTGGTTGGGTAACTGCCAGACCTGCAAAGACCTTTATTCCAGGTGGCTATTTATGTCTCCCCACCTTGAATTTCTCCTGTCTTTTCTTTGTGTCCTCATTTAGGTTGTGTTAACTTTTATATCTTTGAGAGTACCTAGTATGCTGTTGAAAATACTCTTTGAATGCCAAACACAGAATGTGCCTAAGCTTTTTCAAAAAAAGTTTAGAAATTTGAGTGTGTAATTCTTTTAATAGATTTGAATACTACACACAAATTTAACGTACAGAAAATATCCAACATTTTACGGAAGGCACATGATCTGACATACTTTTCTCAAAGCAGTGCTCTCAGGGGAGACAGGACAACTGATTACTTAGATGTATAATTTGGAAGGGATTATAGCCTTTGTTTTGCCATTTCTCACACATGAAACACAGATTGTCTCTCTATGGCCCTTGATTGCAGATGAAGCAGCCAGAGGCGCTTACAACATTTTGGAGGGGAGGTTTGGCTGTGGTGTGAGACATATCTTAGTTTGAATCTCTCTACTGCATGTTCTTGGGCAAATAACAAGTTTTCCTTACTCTCAATTTCCTTCTTTGAAATCTCAAGAAGAAAATTTACCTTATGTAATTCCGTGAGGATTGAATGAGGTAATTCTGTCAAATGTCTGGTATGGTACCTATTTGTTTCTGTCACTGACATCTGTCAGACTGTCCTTCCAACATTTCCTTTCCTCCTTTTCTCCTGTAACCTCTCTTGGAATCATTCCATGTGATGCTGTGGGGCTGACTTGACTGAACCAGGTCAGAATACCCCACAACCCCGGACAGGGTGACCATTCAGGACCATGAGCACAACCCAAGCCAGCCTCGGCCACTTACCTGCTGGGACCTTGGTTGCGTTACTGACAAAAATTCCCTGCTGGGGATACAAAGAGGGTGGTACGCGATTTGGGGCTGCTGGCCCAGCAGCCATCCTACCTTCTGCTTGGAAAGCCCTTGTCCAAGAGCTAGTGGAACCACACGAGCTGGTTATAATGTTTGAGTAGGACTCACGGGGAATAGAGCTAAGCAGAAACAAGCAGAGCCTGGAAACAGGGAAAGCTGGAGCTTTGGGGATATCCTCTGTGTCTTTGGCTCTAAACAAGTCTGAAGCTAAGTGTACCTGGACTCTTTTTACTTACATCTGCCTATTCCTCCGTTTAACCTGGTTGGAGTGGTTGGTATTTCTCGCTCCTGCAGCAGGAGGAGTCTATTATAATTCCCTTCTGTGATTTTGCATTACTTTTCACAAATTAGGGAGGGCCTTGTTTTTCCCTCTCCCTCTCAAAATGTTTTTTTTCCCTGAATCCTTACTATTTAGAAAAATTCCAAAACTTATACAAAAGAAAATAAAAACCATCCTATTAATGCTTCGTTGATATCCTTCTTGCCTCTTTTCTAGACAAAGTTGCATTCACATTGAGTATTCAATTTCAAATTCTGCCTTTATAATCCAATTTATATCACAGCATTGCAAAAGTAGTACATATCCACTGAAGGAAATTTAGAAGATACAAGAAAGTAAAGAAGAAAAATTAATCTATTACCCATAGATTAATCATTACTAACATTTTGATTTCTGTCTTCCTCCTTCCCTTCCTCTTTCTCTCTCTTTCTTTCTTTCCTTTTTAATTTCAATATCAGGATTAGATGGTAGATGGTGTTTTATAAAAACTAAATTCTCTCTTACTAAACACTTCTATAACACATTTTATTTTATTTTTAATGTATTTTATTTATTTATTTATTTATTTGGCTGTGTTGGGTCTTCGTTGCTGCGCACGGGCTTTCTCTACTTGCAGCGAGTGGGGGCTGCTCTTTGCTGCGGTGCACGGGCTCTAGGTGTGTGGGCTTCAGTAGTGTGGCACATGGGTTCAGTAGTTGTGGCTCACGGGTTCTAGAGAGCAGGCTCAGTAGTTGTGGCACACGGGCTTAGTTGCTCCGCAGCATGTGGGATCTTCCTGGACCAGGGCTCGAACCCGTGTCCCCTGCATTGGCAGGCGGATTCTTAACCACTGCGCTACTAGGGAAGCCCTATAACACATTTTAAATGGTTTCCATCATATGGATGTACCATAATTTAATTTATTAAATAACTTCTTAAATTTATTAAATAATTTATTTAATTTATCCATTGTTGGGCATTTAGTTTTTAAAAATTTCATTATTTTAAATAATTCAGTGATTAATATCCTTGTTTATAAATTTTTGTGCAAAAGCATTTCCACTTCAAATTCTCTAAAAGTAGAATTACCAGGTCAATGCTTAGAAGTCAGTTAAAAATATTATTGAACTGTTTTCCAGAAAATTTGTAGTAATTTCCACTCCTACCAATAGTTTATGCTATAGGATTTGCATAGGATTTCCTAACTATGGAATGACTTTAGCTATTCATTTTCCTGTTATAGGACTTTTGGTTGTTTCCAATTTTTTCACTGCTATAAATAATTCTAAAAAGGAAGATGTCTGCACATAAATCTTTGTATCTCTTTCAGATTATTTCTTTGGGTGATTCCAAGAATGAAATTTTTATCAAAGGGTGTAATTATTTTCAAAGTCATTGATACTGTCAAATGTTTCCAGAATGATTGTATTAATTTGTACTTTTACCAGTAAAGTATGAGAAGGGCTTCCAACTTCACTAACATTACATATTACCACTTTCAAAGTAAAGCAAAATGACCCAACAACAAAATATCTAAAATATCTAAAAACATTTGCTAATTTGAAAGGAGTTACAGCTTTATCTTATTTTTAATCTCTTCGATCAAAAGTGAAGTTTAGTATTTTTCATATATTTTTACTTTCACTTGGTTGTAAACTACCTATTTATGTCCCTTTCCCATTTTACCTCTGTCTTAGTGTTTTCATACATATTTTCCCCAAGTTCTTTACAGATTAAGGTTATTGACCTATTATCTCACATATGAATATCAGACATTTCCATTTTATGAATTATTTCTATTATGTTTTATATATACTCTTCTACATTAGGACACTGAACTTTCCCTGACAGGTATACCGTCTGCATATAACATATGCCACATTTCTACACAGGGAGGCAATTCTGGGCTGCCTTAAACTGGGATAACAGTGTCTACCTCTTAGGACTGTTGTGAGGATTAACCGATGTATCAGATATACAATTTTCCATGCCTTGCCTATAGAAAGGGATCTTATATTTAAGGTTAGAATTACTTGTATATTTTCCTTGACTATCATTTAACCTGTCATTTTAATGACATTTTTTGATATGCAGAAATTTAAAATGTTATTGTCAAATATAACTTTTTTCTATTATGAATCTTCATTTTTATACTTATAAAACCTTTCCCTTTTACAGATCATTTAAAATTCCTCTAGGTACTTACTCAAAAGGAAAGAAAATAGATATCCATTTAAAGGATGTTCATAGTGGCTTTGTTTGCAATAGTCAAAAACTGGATGCATATAACAAAACAGAAACAGACTCACAGAGATAGAGAACAAACCAGTGGTTATCGGTGGGGAGAGGGATGGGGGGAGGGTCATTATAGGGGTAGAGGATTAAGAAGTACAAACTACTATGTATAAGATAAATAAGATACAAGGATGTATTGTACAGCACAGGGAATATAGCCAATATTTTATAACTTTAATGGAGTATAATCTAGCAAATTATTGAATCACTATGTTGTACACGTGAAACTAATACTGTATATCAACTATACGCTAAAAAAATCTGGAAACAACCCCAACGTCCATCAACAGGTGAATGGATAAACAGTAAATAAACAAAGCAATAAAAATGAATACATTATTGGTATATTCAGCAACATGGTTGAACCTGAAAATAATTATGGTGAGTGAAAGAAACCAGAAGAAAATAGTATGCACTGTATGATTCCACATATAAAACTCTACAAAATGCAAACTAATCTATAGTGACCAAAAGCAGATCTGTGGTTGCTTAAAAATGGGAGAGGGCTGGGAGGGTGGCATTACCAAGAGGGTATGAAGAAACTTTTGGGGATGATAGAAATGTTTACCATCTTGATTCTGGAGATGGCTTAAAAGAGATACACGTTATGCCAAAACTTAAATTGTATACTTTGAACAGTGTAGTTTATTATCAATTATATCTCAATAAAGCTCTATTTAATATTCTTCAATATTTTCTTCTAATTTCTATAATTTGAATTATTATTATAAGTATTAAGTCTAATCTGTTTGGAATTTATTTTGCAGTATGAATGAAGACCTTTTCCTTCTCCATAAGATTTACTGCATAATAAAAATAATCATCTTCCCTATTGCTATGTGCTGCCTCATCTAGCATATATTAATACATATGTTAGTATTTGTTTATACTCCAGGATTTTGTCTATATCAACACCCTCTTTAATTAAAGTTCAACTTAATTATAATTATAGCTTTATAATATATTTAATAGCTGGTAAGAAAAGCCATCCTTCATTTTAATATTCTTTTCTTGCCTCACCTTAATCCTAAACAAGAGTCTCAGATCCTAGCATTACTGTCAGAAGAGAACATTTAAACCCAAAGGATTATTTTAAAACAATTTTAAATACCAAAGGTGATAAATGTTGCAATTTAGAATGGCTGTTTTTTACATTTTAAGGAGAAGTAGAAGCAGAAGCAATCCTAAAAAGCAGCGATATTCACTAAACAACTTCAGTTTAGCCAAATTGAAAAAAACTGTTGCTGACAATCATACACTCTGGCTTCATTTCTCCTGCCCAGACATTAATCATTGGTTCCCATGGAGAATTAGCCAGGGAAAGAGTATTTTTGATATCTCTGGTAGACAAGAAAGATGGTTAAACTCATGGGCAATGTTGGGTAAATGAGGGCTGTAAAGAAGATAGACGGTGAGTAACATGAAGACAAAACACATACCTAGGAATATAGCAGGATGTTTCATCAGGAAGATAAAATTGTATGCTGTTTGGCTGTTGCGTGAATATGAGCGAGAGTAGTTTAGGGGTCTCACAATAATGTTCTTTTATAGGTTTTACGTAGGCATAAAGTATCTGCCTTGTTGCCTTTTGGTTTGGGCCATTTGAGTTATTTTAAATCTTCTCACTTAGATGTTAGAGGTTAGATCATTTACTTAAATTCAAAAGAACAGCTTTACATATTTTTCTTTCATATTAGTTTCCCATATTGGGAATTGTAATTGCTGACTACTCTCTTCCATTGCCAAATAATCTTTTCATCAGATGTGTGATAATAAGAATGATTACTTTTGAGGAGTTCAAAGAGACATTAATCAGGCAGTTAACACTTATTAAATACCTACTGTGTACATAAACGTGAAAGCATTGATGAAAAAGAGGATTTAATCTGAGTAATCTGAACAAATGCAAGAGCTCTTCATTTAGAATAGCAAGTTTCTAAAAGCAAATAGCTGAGGAAATTTTTACTTTTAAAGATGAGACGGGTTCTGAGCGAAGCAGCATGCCTTACTAAATCAGTAAATTAAGATCCTATGCTTTCTTTGCACATGAAAATATGCTCAAACAGCTAATTATTAGAGAAATGCAAATCAAAACTACAATGACGTATCACCTCACAATGGTCAGAGTGGCCATTGCCAAAAAGTCTACAAATAATAAATGCTGAGAGGGTGTGAAGAAAAGGGACCCCTCCTACACTGTTGGTGGGAATGTAAATTGGTGCTGCCCCTATGGAGAACAGTATGGAGGTTCCTTAAAAAACTAAAAATAGAGTTGCCATATGGTCCAGCAATCCCAATCCTGGGCATATATCTGGAAAAGACAAAAACTCTAATTCAGAAAGATACATGCACCCCAATGTTCATGGCAGCACTATTTACAATAGCCAAGATATGGAAGCAACCTAAGTGTCCACTGATGGATGGGTACATAAGATGTGACATACACACACACACACACACACACATACACATACACACACACACACACACACAGTGGAACGTTACTCATCCATAAAAAAGAATGAAATAATGCCATTTGCAGCAACATGGATGGACTTAGGGTTTATCATACTTAGTGAAGTAAGTCAGACAAAGACAAATATCATATGATATCACTTATATGTGGAATCTAAAAAAATAATACAAACGAACTTGTTTATTAAACAGAAACAGACTCACAGACATAGAAAACAATCTTATGGTTACCAAAGGGGAAGGGGGAAGGGATAAATTAGGAGTTTGGGATTAACAGATAGACACTACTGTATATAAAAGAGATAAACAACAAGGACCAACTGTATAGCACAGGGAACTATATTCAATACCTTGTAATAACCTATAATGGAAAAGAATCTGAAAAAGAATATATATACACGCGTGTGTGTGTATAACTGAATCACTTTGCTGTACACTTGAAACTAACAACATTGTAAATCAACTATAATTCAATAAAAAAAATTTAAAAAAAGATCTATGCTTTGCTTGCTAACTCAGTGCCTGCGAGACATACACTGAGCTTGATTCTCCTCCTCTTTCAAAAAGAAATGATGACATCATCTTCCTTGCAGGATTGTTAGGAGATTCAAATACAATGCAGTCAAAATACTTTGCAAACAGTAAATCACAATACAAAATATTAGTTATTATGGTTAATAAGAGCCTGTTACCTCTCCTGATAATAAACTACATGTAACATTCACGGAGATTGCTTTGGAGACCCTGTGGATCACTAGCATTATCAATATACTCCTCCATAGTTGAAAGAAACTACTGCCATTTAAGCTCATGGAGAAGTAGTCAACTGGGATGGGGGTGCCAAAGTAGAAGACAAACATCCAGAGAGAGATTTTCCCAAGCCATCCCCCCAGGCCACCCTTCCCTAGTAGCAGAGAGGTGGGAGGTCTGCTGGTCTCCTTTGTCATCCTCTTATTGGGGTCGGCAGCCTGGCACACTCGCCCAATGACATCATTAGCACCAACACTCTGAGGTCACAGATAAAGATAAGGTCACCCAGCTTGAGGCTCCACCTTGCCCTCTCTCTTCTGCAGTCTCCTGAATCCCTCTAAGGTCCCCACATGTCTACCGTCCTGAGCTGTGGTGTCCTCAAGCCTCCTTTGCCTCGTCTGCTGCTCATTTCTCATGTACCAGCCAGAGCTGCATCATTCTCTCCAGGAATTCCAGCACAACAGGGCTGTTGTTCCTGCACCACCTGTGTCTATGATGTATAAGTATCTGTAATTCTGCATCTGCTGACATTCTACTTCAGAGAGATTTCACACCACCTAATTTTCCGTAACATTCTTTCGGTACAGAGGATGACAATCCACCTACCCCCAACTAACCCCTATTATCGGGAAAAGAGATCAGAACCCAAGTTTGCACCTGACTTTGTTCTAGGGGCTGGTTGGATTCTGCCTGGAACCACTGCGCGACCTTGAGGACTCTGTTACCAATCCATCCCCTGTGACTACGTCTTTCCAGCCTCTGGCCTGATTCCTCTTCCTGGCTGTCAACGGCTCACTATCTCCCTTAGGTTATGCAAATGTCAGAGCATTTAATTCCTAACAAGATGGCAATGAACAAATTGACATATTATTGAAATACCAAGCGTGGAAGGGGATTTCACTTGCTCTCATTAATACCATTAGTAGCAATCACTCTCTGTCAAAAGGTCAGAGCTACATAGATGTGTATATGGAACATTTCTATGAGGCACATTCTTTGAGGTGAAAACTTCAAGTGTGCCAGTCAAACAGATGGATAGTATTTGGGTAGAAAGAGGATTCCTCCAATTTATAATGGGCATGCTCATAAATAAAGCTTTACTTAAACTTACATAAGAAAAATCCAAAGCTGCCCTAAAAATGTTACTATTTCTGAGCAATGTTGTATAGAACAATATAAATACCAAAACATTTTCTAAATCTTATTACATAATAATAATTGCTCACATCTTTAGGAATTTACCAAATGTCAGATACTTTGTAAGCACTTTACAAGTATTATCTCTTTACATATGATAGCTTTTACGTAGATTAAGGCAAGATGGCATAGTGTTTGAACCGCACTAACTATAGCGCTCTCTCTCATCAACTGTACGCCCTTGGAGAGATTACTTAACCTCTCAGACTTAATTTCTTCATCTGTAAAATAAAGATGATTAAAGTACCTGATTCACGGTGTTATTGTGAGGATTAAAGGAAAGATAATAAGTACTTATATATATTTGGTGATTTCTATGTGCTAGGTATTGTTCTCTAAATGAGGATAAATTAAAATTAAATGAGTTAAACAAAAAACATTTAGAACAGTATCTGGTGCTTAGAAAGTATTCTATTTTATTATATCAGAGAACTCATAGAACTCTCATATAACGTGCTCCTGTGTGTCTTCTAGTGTGTTTGGGTTTCCCACTGTCATCCAAAATACTGGAAAGAATTCCATGGTCAGCCCATTGGCCAAATGGTTGCTATTCCCTCCTTACCTCCTCTGGCCGGCAGTTACCACCAAAGTCCTCCTTAATGTCAGGCTACTGTGCATCCCCTTCAGCTATACCCTCTCCTCCTCCCCCCAGCTCTTTATCTCCAAGACAACACTCCATCTCCTCCACCTTCTTTTTCTGCATTTTACCAGAATCATAAGACTTTGGAAGAAATCAAAATTAATTTCTTGGGAAACGTGGATCTCTGATGCTGGAAGTACCAGCTTCTACTATCTTCCACCCATAGATGAACTTGGATACGCTGCCAAAAGAAAAAAAAAATCCACCCAAATGGGGCAAAGGCAGGAGACTAATGATGTACCCAAATCAGAGATTCAAGTTGAAGACTGCTTTCACAATGTAAAGGGAACTGTCTTTTGACTTTTCTAAATGAGCTTTAATTATGTATTTTAAAAATTCTTGGATGTTGGAAAGAAAAAAAATCACTATCCGTCAATATCAAAAAAACAATAAGATTTTTATGAAAGGGAAAATTTCATGAATATAAAGTTCCCACCTTAGTTATCTTACATCCTCACATAATATTGTGATGAGCCACACATTCAACAACATAGATGATGTAGTGACACTTGCTTCCAACAGTATGATTTATGCAGGCTAATCTTGTTAGGACAACTTGCATATTATAAAATATGCTGTTTCCTTGGCCACAATAATGTTGCTCTAGTGCTGCATACAGGAATTGACACTTTTTAGGGAGGCTTAGAAAAATAAGTCAGATGTTCTCTACCTGACTTACTGTAAAGACAGACACCTGACACAACACCTCACAAAGGAGTCAAACAATCTCCTTTTCAAGTTCCACTTCTACTTCCTTAGCTCAGAACCTCTCTTATCCTTGTTCTGGATTGTAGCATTAACAACTTCTTCACTTATTTCCATCCATCAAGTGTGTCTTCCCTCTAGTCTATTTTCTGTGCTGTTGCCGGTATGAATTTCCTTAAATGTATACCGCTAACCAGATTATTCAGGATAAAGCAGTTTAAATTCCATAGAAGAGAGATAACACTCAGCAGAGGTGGAGACTCAGCATGGCTTAACAGGGCTGCCTCTGGCCTGAGGTCCCAGCTTGCTACTTACTGGTGATGCAGTTTTCTTATCAATAAATGAGGATGATATTTGCTTCATAGGTTGTGGTGAGAATCAAATAAAATAATGCATGAAAAGTGCTTGGCCTAATGCTAAGTGTCCAGTACGTGGTTATTGTGATTGTGAAGATGATGTGATGATGATGGTGGTGATGATGATAATGGTGGTGGTGATGGTGATGGTGATGGTGGTGGTGATGGTGGTGGTGATGATGGTGGTGGTGATGGTGGTGGTAGTGGTGATGATGGTGCTGGTGGTGATAGTGGTGGCGGTGGTGATGATGGTGGTGATGGTGGTGGTGATGATGATGATGATCTGGTACCTGAACATCTTTCTGAATTCTATCCTCGTTACATCTTCATGACTAGCTTACATTTCCAGATATTTCTGATTCTCATTTCTCCCTGAGTTTTCTATACTGTTCCCTCTCTATAAATTCTCCTTTCCCCAGCCTCCTATTTAATGCATATTACTTTAAAAGTTTATCCCAGTTCTTCCTTCTTCACAAAGCATTTTCTCACCCCTCCTCCATAATATCTGTTCTGTATCATATGACTCTCAATCATATTCCAAGGAAACTCTTCATCTAGGGACTCTGGAGAGACATTATCTTTTCAATGTCAAGTACAGTGTCTGATTTTAAAATAATAGAAAAAAATATTTTGGTCTCTGCCCTCAGTTGCTGGCACAGAGCTCCTAAAATCCTTGTAATTTCTTAAGTGATAAGAACACTAGGAGCAACTTTGTGCTAATATTTGTTTTTTGTTCCTGGTTCCTGATGTCAAACTCCTAAGTCCTTTGGAATTTTCTAGATGATAAGAGTTTTGTTTTAATGAGGTGACTCTTGGTGGGTTCCTGGGTAGCTTTGGGATGGAGGCTGGTCACCAGAAAGACCAAGTCATGATTAGAAGCTTGGAACTTTTAGCCCCACCCCTATCCTCCAGGAGAGGAACTGGAGATTGAGTTAATGAATGATCATGCCTGCATGATGAAGCTTCCATAAAAATCCGAAAAGTATGGGGTTTGGAGAACTTCTAGGTTGGTGAACACATCCATGTGCTGGGAAGGTGCTGTATCCCAACTCCACAAGAACAGAAGTGCCTGTGCTTGGGACCCTTTTGGAGCTCACCCATGTATCTCTTAATCTGCTGGTCATCTGTATCCTTTATCATATTCTTACTATACAATAATATTATACAATAAACCAGTAAACATAAGTATTTCCCTGAGTTCTGTGAGCTGATCTAGTAAACGATTGAAATTGAGGATGTGGTTGTGGGAACCTCCCAATTTGTAGCCAGTCTGTGAGAAGCACAGGTGACAACCTGGACTTGCAACTGGCATGTGAAGTGGGGAGTGGGGGCAGTCTGTGCAACTGAACCCTTACCCTGAGGGATCTGACACTGACTCCAGGAAGTTAGTTATAATTGCTTGGTGTGGAAAATCCATACATCTGGTGTCAGCATGTAATAGTGAAGAACAAATCTGACTCCACATTAGATCTGTTCCTTTTGCTTTAGCTTTTGTGCTTTGTTGACCTGTGCTTAGTCATGCTGGCTCTGCACCTTTTGTAAAAGAATGTTGCCTATAGCCTGAAATACACAGGATAGCCTATTCTCATGGCTCTGACCTTTAAGAGTCCATTCATATACAGATAAAAAGTTGCAGAGCAGAGAATAACATTTGTTTTGTTGGACGTTTACAGGAACATCGTGACCTGACCTACATGGACAGCTGCAAGAACAAAGGATTCCTGCATCAAGAAGTCTGCAACAACCAACCTCACCCCTCCTTTGCCTTTAAAAGTGCTTTGCTGACACCCTTTCAAGAGTTCGGGTTTTCTTTTGGGCACAAGCCACCCATCTCCCTGTATGGCCTTGCAATAAACCTTTCTCTGCTCCAAACTCCAACGTTTCGATTTGCTTGGCCTCACTGTGCGTCGGGCACATGAGGTAAGACGTGTCATTGGTAAGAAGTGTTGTGAGTGTGGTAGTAGTGTGAGAATAAGGGAAAATAGTGCATTTTTTCTTACACACTGACACATATAAATTCAATCTAAGTGGCTTTTTTTAATCAACGAGAAAATGAATGAACATTAGAATTCTTGAGTGAGCAAGGCTAAGGGATATTTGAGACCAAGACTTCTATGGGAAACCTTGGACTTAACAGGCTCCAGAATCAAAGTATCTCTCTGATCAGCATTTCTTTGAATGGAAGGGAAATTTCATAAAGAATATTCACTTTTTCATCCTATGTCACCCTAATGCATCATAGATGCTTGAAATGAATCCATACATTAAATTAAATAAAAAATTAAATAATTACATTAAAAATCCTCACAGATTTGTTGTGCTTAATTCTAGAGCTGCACTGTCCAAGAGGAAAGCACTTGTCAAATGTGGCTATTGGGCTTCCCTGGTGGCACAGTGGTTGAGAATCTGCCTGCCAATGCAGGGGACACGGGTTCGAGCCCTGGTCTGGGAAGATCCCACATGCCGCGGAGCAACTAGGCCCGTGAGCCACAACTACTGAGCCTGCGCGTCTGGAGCCTGTGCTCTGCAACAAGAGAGGCCGCGATAGTGAGAGGCCCGCGCACCGAGATGAAGAGTGGTCCCTGCTCGCCACAACTAGGGAAAGCCCTCGCACAGAAACGAAGACTCAACAGAGCCAAATATAAATGAATAAATAAATAAATAATAAAAATAAAGGAATTCCTTTAAAAAAAAGTAAAATAAATATCCTTCTTTAAAAAAAATGTGGCTATTTAATTTAAATTACTTAGCATTGAATAAATTAGAAATATAGTTCCTTAGTCATGCTAGTGTTATTTTGAGTGATCAGCAGCCACATGTGGCTAGTAGTTACCGTATTGGACAGTGTAGACACAACATTTCTAACACCACAGAAGTTTCCATTGAACACCACTCCTCTAGATTTCTGCCATATCCACTACACCTAAATGCTAGGCTACAGTTGACATCAATTATCCTCTGCCATCCTTATATGAGCAGAAATTTCTTTTAAATGAAATTCAAACAGTAACAATCGGGAAGTATATCTTATTCAAAATATTATGCTGTTTTCTATCAAAGTCAAGCCATTCCAGATTTCACCATCTGGCACTTTCTTTCAGTGCAATTATAAAAATGTACCCTCTCTCCCCCAATTTGATAGGGGACTTTTAACTTAAAACATCAGTTGTGAAGATAAATGCATATATGTGGATAAAGGGATTCATAAACTCTTCTACTCTCTAACATTAGCATTTGAATAATGCCTTATATTTGTATACTTAGATTATCTCAGCTAGTCCACAGCAGGACCCAGGCATTCTGACTCTTAAGTCAAGACCCTTTTCTCTACAACATGCTGCCTTATACATGTTCTAACTAAAAAGAGGAGCAGTGGAGCAGGTTTGGCTCTAGGTAAGCACAGAATCATGTCTATGACTTCTTACAGCTTTAGAGCTATCAGAGCAGAAACATAAGCTGGCATGTTTGTTACATTTCTCAGATATTTTTTTTTCATAATGACTTCCCTTGTTTATACTCATAAAAACATCACAACAATGAAAAACCCTGTATATATGCTTGACCATTTATTTTGTTAGGATATGTTCCTAGTAGTAGAATTGTTGGGTCCAAGGGTGTGTAATTTCTAAAGCCTTTGCTACACATTTCGAGGCTGACCCCCTCCCCAGTGTGTCAGTTTATACTCTCAATAGCAGCGTTTTCCACCCCTTCCTAACACTGGGTGTTAATCACTCTCTCTCCTCCTCTTGCTTCTCTCTTTTAAAAATATTTGCTAAAGATTAAAATGGTATTTGTTTGTTTAATTTGTAGGTATTTTAAAAATAATAGTGAATAAAACACCAAAGACATGATCCATGAAAGAAATAATTGAAAAGCTGAACTTCATTAAAATTAAAAACGCTGCTCCGTGAAAGACAATATCAAGAGAATGAGAAGACCAAGCCAGAGACTGGAAGACAATATTTGCAAAAGACACATCTGATAAAGGACTGTTATTCAAAATATACAAATAACTCTTAAAACTTAACAATAAGAAAACAATCTGGTTAAAATATGAACCAATAACCTAAACAGACACCTCACCAAAAAGATATACAGATGGCAAACAGGCATATGGAAAATGTCTACATCATATGTCATTAGGGAAATGCAAATTAAAACAATGAGATATCACTACACACCTATTAGAATGGCCAAAGTCTAGAATACTGACAACACTAAATGCTGGTGAGATGTGGAGAAACAGGAACTCTCATTCATTGCTGGTAGGAATTCAGAATGGTATAGCCACTTTGAAAGACAATTTGGTGGTTTCTTACAAAACTAAACATACTCTTACCATATGTTCTAGTAATTGCACTCCTTGTTATTTACCCCAAAAAATATGAAAACTTATTTCTACACAAAAACCTGCACATAGATGTTTAGAGCCGTTTTATTTACAATTACCAAAACTTGGAAGCAACCAAAATGTCCTTCAGTAGGTGAATGGATAAACTGTGGTACATCCAGACAATGGAATATTATTCAGTGCTAAAAAAAATGAGCTATCAAGCCATGAAAAGACATGGAGGAAACTTAAATGCATATTATAAAGTGAAAGAAACCAATATGAAAAGGCTATATACTGTATGATTCTAACCACCTGACATACTGGAAAAGGCAAAACTATAGCAACAGTAGAAAGATCAGTTGTTTCCACGATGAGATGGGGGAGGGGTTTGTGTGTGGGGGGAGAAGAGATAACTAGGCAGAGCACAGAGGATTTTTAGAGCAGTGAAAATACTCTATATGATATTATAACAATGGATATATATATATATCATTATACCTTTATCCAAACCCATATAATGTACATCACCAAGAGTGAACCCTAAGGTAAACTATGAACGTTGGGTGATTATTATATGTCAATGTAGGTTCATCTTTGGTAAAAAATTTTGTACCATTCTGGTGATTGGTGTTGACAATGAGGGAGGTCATGCAGGTGTGGGGACAGAGAGTATATGGGAAATCTCTGTACCGCCCCCCTCAATTTTGTTGCAAACCTAAAACTGCACTAAAAAAAGGTCTTAAAAAATTAGTGCTGGGGCTCCCCTGGTGGCGCAGTGGTTGAGAATCTGCCTGCCAATGCAGGGGACACGGGTTCGAGCCCTGGTCTGGGAAGATCCCACATCCCGCGGAGCAACTAGGCCCGTGAGCCACAACTACTGAGCCTGCGCGTCTGGAGCCTGTGCTCCGCAACAAGAGAGGCCGCGATAGTGAGAGGCCCACGCACCACGATGAAGAGTGGCCCCCACTTGCCGCAACTAGAGAAAGCCCTCGCACAGAAACGAAGACCCAACACAGCCATAAATAAATAAAGAAATAAAAAAAAAAATTAGTGCTGTTCTCTTTCTTATTGATTCATGAGATTTCATTATATATTACAGATACTCACCTTTTCTCTTTCATGTATGTTGCAAATATTGATTCTAGTTTGCTATTTGACTTTTAGTTTTGCTTATAGCATTTTCCAGAAGTAGTAAGTTTTCATATAACCATTCCTTTATGGTTTCTGCCTTTGAAGGCATACTTCTCTATCTCAAGTTCTATATTTTCTTCTACTACTTTGATGGATCCACATTTTATATTGGAATTACTAATCCATCTACTATTTTTTTTTTCATATGAGGGTAGGTAGAGGCAAGTGGTTTTTCTAAGTATAATTTTTCCCCAAACAAACCCAAATTAGTAAGTTTCAGACATGAAATATCATTGTTATTTAAAACAAATAATTAAAAATTTAAAAGATAATTAAGATATTTATATGGTGTCAAGAGCGAACATTTTATAATGTAAATGCCAGGTAGAGGGCAATAATAATAATAATATCACTCTAAAATGTATCAAGCTAATATTATCATGAAAGTGAAACCAGTTGATTGTACCATTTTATATATTAAAAATGTAACAAATTGTTCATTCCTAGCAATGCACTTACTCTTTTCCTATCAGATACTGGTCCACACATTGTACAATTATTGGTGAGTTTAAACATTATTGATGGAAGCCTCTATTGCTTATTGAACAAAGTCAACATCTTTTATAATAAACTCTGAGAAGAACATAACAAGCACTATTGTTAGTGATTTGTAAATGCTATTAATGGAGTTAATGAAAGTTGGGAGAAAATATCTGAAAATCATACCACCTATTAGAAATTTTCCATTTCTTTCTAAAAACATTGGCCTTTGACTACATACAGAGCTTAGAGCTTTCTAATGAAGTCTGTCTTTCTCTCTGAATTAACCATTATTGCCATTATAATCACCATCATGATCATGATCCAATTACTCTTTTTTTTCATTTGAAATATTTAAGAATATTTTAACAGAGTCCAATTTTTTCATACAAAAAAACCACATGGTTGTCAATAATAAAATCCACTTTAATGAAGTCATAGGTTTAAATATAGCAACACCTAAAAGTAGAATATCTAACTGATATTGAGTCATCATTCATTGGCTTGATCTTCATCTATTTCAGAAACATTGCCTTGGGGTGGAAAAATTATCATTAATTTTGTTGAAGAGGCTCTAATAGTCAATACGATTCTTCTTTATCATGACTCTGTTGAACATCTATCTCCTTAATAGAGGTAAATGTTTGCAGATAATGAGCTATTTGTCTGAGAGGCTAGGGAGCTCTAGAAATTAGAGCTAAAATGTTAAGAAATACTCCCAATCATTCAAAATTAACAATAAAGCATGATTTAAACAAGAGTTGACAAAAATGATTCAATCAAAACATCTTTGCAAAATTTCTAATTTAAAGCAAGAACATCAAAAGTCATTTTGCTTCTTAAGACTATAAAGTATTCCATACAGCCATTATGGAAAACAGTGTGGAGGTTTCTATAAAAACTCAAAATAGAGCTGTTGTATAATCCAGCAATCCCTCTTCTGAGTATATACCCAAAGGAAATTAAATCAGTACCGGAAGAGATATCTGTGCTCCCATGTTCACTGTAGCATTAATAGCGATAACCAAGATATGGAAACAATCTAAGTGTCTGTCAGCAGATGAATAGATAAAGAAATTGTGGCATATACATACAACGGAATACTATTCAGCCTTAAAAAAGAGTAAGATCCTGCCATTTGCAACAAAACAGATGAACCTGGAAGTCACTATACTAATGAAATAAGGCAGACACAGAAAGAAAACTACTGTATGATCTCACTTATATGTGGAATCTTAACAAGGTCAATACATAGAAGCAGAGGTTAGAATGATGGTTACCAGGGGATATGTGGTGAGGGAAACAGGGAGATGTTGGTCAAAGGGTATGAAGTTGCACTTATGTAGGATGAACTAGTCTAGAGATCTAATGTACAGCCTGGTGACTAGAGTTAATAATTCTGTATATTGTATAACACAGATTTGCTAATAGATTTCAGGTGCTCTCATCACACACACAAAATGGTAACTATTTGAGCAGAAGATATGTTAATTAGCTTGACTGTAGTAATCATTTCACTACATACATGTATATCAAATCATGTTGTATACTTTAAATACATACAATTCTTATTAAAAAATAAAATTTAAAAGGAGCTTCCATCTTATGGACCTCTCAGTTATGATAACCTTAAAAATGGACATGTGCATATGGCCTAGTGTCAGGTGTATAAAAATCACAAAAATTGGGTATATATTGATTTTTGTACACTTCTAGCTCTAATGCCTAAGTTAGCTGATATCTTAGCCCAAATCAGGAAGGACTGAAACATATTCAGCTATAGGAATTTGTTTTCATTTCAATTAATAGAAAGGAACTATTCATGCCTTACCACATACTTGAAACAGAGAAAAGTGGAATGCTAGGATTTTTTGCTAATTTCACCTCATCCACACTATACTGTCTCTCTTTTTTTGTATATAGAGGTTTAACCCATTCTAATACCGAGAGAAAGAAGAAAGTTGGTTAAGAGATAATTCACACTTTTAGCTTTACCTTTTGTCTATTTTTCTTTTCTTGTGTCTTCTCTCTGTGTCTCTGTGCCTTTCTCTCTCTCTCTCTCTGCCTCTTTCTACCTCAGGTACTGCCAATACCTTGTGAGAATTTCACAATTTAAAATATTTTACCAGGTACCATCTTTCACCAATTCTTGGTAATTTCCTATTTTTAAGTAATAACAACTTAGGCTTGTGAAAATATTTTGGAGGACATGCTCATAGCTTGTTCTGTATTCAAAGCAACAAAGGGAAAAAAGAAAGAATGAATTTGGATACAAGCATGGACATTTTACAAATGTTACAAATGTGCTATTATAATGCTTCTGATATTTGTTACCATGGAAATACTTCCCCTTATTTGCAATCATGGCAAAAAATTGTTTTGAATAATTACGACTCCTTGCTCAAATTTAGAAGATGGCCTGAATGTATGAAAACTAGAGAGACTAAGAAAATAGCAATGAAAATCACAGAGCATAAACGAATTTTAAAAAATCTAAGTGTCCCTTTTTGAAGAAAGAGTGGTATAGGACTAACCTTGGGATAATTTATTGGCTTTTATCCTAATAGGTGCCAATTAGTGGCAAATAAATTGCTTTTAGCTAAGAAAGTATTTTTCAGAAGTACTTTTCAAAGCCTCTCCTATAAGAAAACACTCCAGTGAATACTGGGCAGTGAATACCCTTGAATAACAGTGGGTTCTGCTAGTGTTTAGTTAGGTTTTGTCTCTGATGCTGCCAAGACAACTTTGTTCAAGGAGGAGAAAAGTTGCCTAGGTTAGCCCTTAACTAAAAAATGAAAGTAAATCCTAATGTCTTATGAGAAAGCTAAACATCAAACATCAGTAGAAAGCAGGAACAAGAAATCAAAACAAGTTATTCATAAATTTTCTTCCTCTTTAACTTGCTCCGCACATACCAAAGCCTCCCCTTTTGAAGCAAGCTGCTAGGGTGATACGTAAACAACGCAATGAGGAGTCGCCTGTGCTCTGGGAATTGATGCTTCAGGGAGCCACACTGAATTGTTTACATTCGGCTCTTACCAGCCTCTAAGCAAAAGAGTTCATTTTCTACTACCCCGTATTGTATTTACTTCTATTTTCAAATCCCCTAAGACACATACGACCACAGTGTCTGAAAGAATGGAATATTAATGGAAATAAAATATGTTGTAAAAATTACAGATAAAACCGAACTCTTCGTGTTGGGTAAGGTTGGTAGCAATAGAAAGAAAGAGGAATGGAAGCCCAGATAGAATAAATACACTGAATAACATGCTGGAGAACTTGGTCCTACGTCTTCATTTAATATAAGAGACAAGCAGCTTTGGATCCATGCCACTAATGAGGTGTTGTCTAGGAAAAGTGGACCGTTTTCAAAGAAGAAAACAAGGAAACACTTTTCTCAGGTTTACATTGATCCAAAGATGCTAATTATTGCATTCTTATGACTTCCTTTCCAGTTTTCTTTCTTTGACTTGCATGCACACCCTCACCCGTAATACCACAGAACTATACAAATTCACAATGTTTCAGACTTTCAAATTAAAAACAGATGAAATCGGAGGTGGGGGAGTTGGGGTATGGAGACAGGAGAAATTTGTCCTGTGCCCATGTGGGGGGCGGGTGACAGTGAAATTCCACCCGGCAAGTTATGCCACTGCAACAGAAGAAGTAAGAGGAGGTCAGTTTCATAGATTCAACTGAACCTTACCTGGTTTTGTAGTTAAATGCAGCAACATGCCCCTAATTCTTCCTCTAAAGTACTACATATGCTGAAAGCTAGAGTATTTGACCTTACACATTTCCACAGAAGAAACTCCAAAGTAACCTTTAACTTCAATAAAACGCTGTGTTCATTCTTCCCCTTGTGCTCAACACACAGCAATCTAATACACCTCATCATGTGGTCCGTTACCATGGTAGCAATGAATCCAGCTGCTGAAATACAAAAGACTGACAAAAAGTTGCTTTTTTCCCCTCCACCCACCCTGACAAAGTAAGGGTTTTTTTTTTCCTGTATGACAAGTCTAATTTGAATATGTTTCAGTTGCTGACTCAACTTCATGAACAAGGAAAAAAGAAAAAGAAAAATGAATAACAGAGATTAAGAATAAACGGGCTCCCAGGACATTTAAACCAACTAGTGAAATACCTATACGCACTTTTAAGTTGCCACTAATCCCTTGAAATACTGATCATTATCTACTACTTCTGCTGACCAAATATTTTGACGCACCAGTTACTAACTCATTGGAAATGCAGCATTAATCTCACTGCATCTTTAAAAATATTTTAAAAAATACATGAAATGACTCAATAAACACAGACACTGAAAAACACTACATCATTATATGAAGGGCTAGTCTCAAAGTATTTTTCTAGGGCAAACTTCTAATCACAGCTCAGAGGTGGGAGGTAAAATTCTTCATTTTCTTTTCATCAAAACCCTGTGTTTAACTGTTACTTAAACAGATTAGATTTCAGTTGTATTTAAAATGCTCGTAGATTTGAATCTATGAGCCTAATCCACCTACTAGAATCAACCAAACTATATCTGGGGGCTCTATATTAAAAGTAGAGATCTAGGTGTTGGGACAATATCAACTCTGAACAATCCTGGGATCCCCAAACCAATGGCTAAATAATTAAGATTTAAGGAATCACCTCCATTTTCTTCCCAGTACTTTAGGAAGGCTGATGGGAGGAGTCCTGGGTGACTAGGGCTTCACCTTATTTCAGCCGCTGTTCCTCCCTCCCACCATGGGGCTCTGTCCTCCGGACAGCGACTGCTTTGTCCCTCAGGCCTTGCACTGCCACCCTGCTGCTTCCACAGTCTTGCTTACTTCCCCAATTTAGCTCATATTTCATAATAATGTGTTTATATACCTAACTTCTCTCTTTAGATATGGACTCTCCTAGGAAGGGAGATATCTTACTCATCTTTCTACACCAAGTAATCAGCAACAGTTTTGGCCCAACGGAGGGCTCAGGGGCTATTTCTTCTTTTCTTTTTTTTTTTTTTGAATTATAGTTGATTTACAATGTTGTGTTAGTTTCTGGTGTACAGCAAGGTGATTCCATTTTAAATATGCATAAATAATAAATATATCTATATAAATATATATATATATTCTTTTTCATATTCTTTTCCATTATGGGTTATTGCAGGATACTGAATATAGTTCCCTGGGCTATACAGTAGGACTTTGTTGTTTATCTATGTTTATCTATTTTAAATATAGTAGTTTGTAGTTGCTAATTCCAAACTCCTAATTTATCCCTCCCCCACACCCTTTCCTCTTTGGAACCATAAGTTTGTTTTCTGTGTCTGTGAGTCTGTTTCTGTTTTGTCAATAAGTTCATTTGTGTTATATTTTAGATTCCACATATAAGTGATATCGTATGGTATTTGTCTTTCTTTTTCTGACTTATTTCACTTAGTATGATAATCTCTAGGTCCATCCATGTTGCTGCAAATGGCATTATTTCATTCTTTTTTTATGGCTTAGTAATGTTCCATTGTATATATACCACATCTTCTTTATCCATTCATCTGTCTATGGACATTTAGTTTGTTCCCATGTTTTGGCTATTGTAAACAGTGCTGCCATGAACATTGGGGTTCATATCTTTTTGAAGTAGAGTTTTTTCTACTTCAAGATACTTTTTGTATCTTTTTGAAGTAGAGTTTTCTTCAGATATATGCCCAGGAGTGGGATTGCTGGATCATATGGTAGCTCTATTTTTAGTTTTTAAAGGAACCTCCATCCTGTTCTCCATAGTGGCTGCACCAATTTACATTCCCACCAACAGTGCAGGAGGGTTCCCTGTTCTCCACATCCTCTCCAGCATTTATTATTTGTAGACTTTTTGATGATGGCCATTCTGACTGTTGTGAGGTGGTACCTCATTGTAGTTTTGATTTTCATTTCTCTAATAATTAGCAATGTTGAGCATCTTTTCATATGCCTATTAGCCACCTGTATCTGTATGTCTTCTTTGGAGAAATGTCTATTTAGGTTTTCTGCCCATTTTTTGATTGGCTTTTGTTGTTGTTGTTGTTATTGAGTTGTATGAGCTGTTTGCATATTTTGGAAATCAATCCCTTGTCGGTCGCATTGTTTGCAAATATATTCTCCCAGTCTGTAGGTTGTCTTTTCATTTTGTTCAGTTGCTATTTCTTAAATGGATACAGCAGGAAATGAATGTTTTATCTTAGTGCCGTGGAGGAAACCTCAGCTCCTCCAGAACTGTGTTCAAAGCTTTCCCTCTTGTGGTTAAACCCTTAAGAGGTCTGCACAGATTTTTCCTTGATATTCTATACCACAAAAGGACGTGGACAGTAGGAGCTCAGAGCTCTTAAGAAGATCAATCGTGGACTTACCCGGATGTGGGTGTGAAACCCGGCTCCCGCCCGCCCGTGCTAGTTTGGGATCTTGGAGAGATTATTTAACCTCTCTAAACCTGGATTACTCTTCTGTAAACTTCCTACTTTAAAGAGTTACACGAAGAAAGATTAAGTAAGATAGTTCAAGGCAAGCACCAAGCAGTGAGCTTGGAAACAAACTAAATGCTCAATAAATCATCGTTTGAACTATTTGGTAAAAATGTTTATGATTTTTTAACAAGAGGGACAACGAGAAAGTGCTTTGACACCTGACTTTCTCTTGCTGATTAAACTGTCATTTTCAATCAGATACACATTATCAATCATTTGCTTCATAGTATAAGTTTGAGTAAGGACACAGCATGAATACAGCGACCATTTCAGGCAAATATCTAGGGTTGCTTGCTCCCACCTCCAAACCAGCTAGGGGGGGATAACCAGTCAAAAGGTTGTTACTGTAAAGCAATTATACTCCAATAAAGATGTTAAAAAAAAAATGTTATACATACTCTCAGTGCAAAACGGACTGTGGGAAGAGTGTTAAACTTGGTAGTCAATTAAAATTTTCTTTTAAATATGAAAGAAAAACACATTAAGGAAAGCAGTTCATTTTGTTACTTGGATTCTCAAGAAATGGTCTATATGTTATTTATTAGTGATTTTTTTCAAATTAAAATGGGGTATAAAGAACTTTTATCATAAAGAGCTTCAGATTAGAAACTACATACATAGATTGCATTTTAAACAATTTACCAATGTTGGATTGACAGTAGCCTTCAAAAGATCACCCTTACAGCAGTAATTAACACAACATTGTAAATCAACTATACTTCAATTAAAAAAAAAAAAAGATCACCTTGATCTGTAACAAGGGCTGTAAACTGCCCACCAATACAGCCTTTTAGCTGTTTTTCTCCACAGTCATCTAACTCAGGAAATTACCTGACACCAAAGCCAACTGCATTGGAAAATTAGCATCAAAATCCCTTTGAAGACTTATAGTGCAAAGAAGCAGCCAGGGGTTAAGAAAGACCCGTGGGAGAGAAAAAACTTTCATCACAGGAAGTTGCCAGAAAGAATAAAATGAATGTTGCACACTGCAAGATTTCTCTAACATTATTTAAAAAAAAAAAAGCCCTACAATGAATCCGTAGAGATTATTAAAATAGCTTTGGCACTGCTACAACTCTGAAAAATCCTTAAGTGTTGTGATTCATGACGACACAATTCTATAAAGCACATAAGTGAGGCAGAACATGCAAAGAGGCAAGAAACACCTACATTGGAAAATCAGCACCCCCTAATCCTCTTCAGGACAGTTGATGAAGGAAAGGTTAATAGGACTACAATTTGAATAATTCATAACTATTCTCATGTGTGGCTGGCTGAACAGAAACTAACTGCTTGCATTCATTTCTTTGGGAGTCTTTACCGTGTGCCTTTTTTTCTCCTACGGACTGGTTATGTATCTGATTGTTCTTCATTTTGTAAATTTAAGAGCATATCGTTTATGTAGTTAATGTAGACTGCTACTAGAGCATTTAATATGATTAGCAAACATCCTTTGTCAGGGGCTAAAGCGGCTGGTTTGATTGTCTCTTAAGGTGTCAGGGGCTTCCCTGGTGGTGCAGTGGTTGAGAAGCTGCCTGCCAATGCAGGGGACACGGGTTCGAGTCCTGGTCTGGGAGGATCCCACATCCCGCGGAGCAACTAGGCCCATGAGCCACAATTACTGAGCCTGCGCGTCTGGAGCCTGTGCTCCGCAACAAGAGAGGCCGCAATAGTGAGAGGCCCGCGCACCGCGATGAAGAGTGGCCCCCACTTGCCGCAACTAGAGAAAGCCCTCGCACAGAAATGAAGATCCAACACAGCCATAAATAAATAAATAAATAAAATTAAAAAAAAAAAAAGATGTCAGTATATTTGGTTTCACAAAGTTTTAAATCCCCTTTTGCAAATGTTAAGATTAACTTCTCGCTCAGTGTGAACAAAATTTGTAACATAACCTGTGCTGGTGTGACCCACTTAATTTCATATGAAGAATTTAATCACCTAGGGAGAAACAGTTTTTGTGACATCATGCTTCAGAATACTGTACACCAGGAAGTTGATTTGCCAAGCCCTGGACCCAGAGACATGGGAGGGAGCTTACAAGGTTACTTGCTTCACTGCTCTCTCTTCAGACGGGAGGGCACCTAATTTCCAACAAACTCAAGGTAACAACATAGGCTCAGAGGTCATGAGCTTGAATTAAACAGCATGGCTACAAAAAACTGGCTGCTAATGTCAATGAAATTAAAACAAGACAAAACAATTTGAACCCCTGCAAAGGTGATCTTTTTCAGGTCATATTTTAAAACTGTTATTTATTTTATAATACCACCAAGTGCTTTATTGTTAGGGCACTGGTTTAAATCAAATAAGAAAACTTGTTAACGGCAACAAAAAAAAGATTGTGATCTACTGAACAGTTCTTGCAAGCACAGAGTTTCCTGGGCTGCTTTGAGCAGCTGACCTAAAAAATATTAATCGGATTAGTATCTATTCTATTCATGAAAATTTCTTATGAAAGAACAAGGCTATTGAAAGCCATTTCAATTTATATAGCTCAATATCAAGATATTCTATTTTACCCTTAAGATGTTTTCAAAACATGCACTCCTCTTTTGAATTGTAATAATGTTGCTATAAATAATAAGGATTTCTTTGTGTTTTCTACTGTTGACACATCACAGAAATTACCTGTTTTTAAATAGCACTGTGAAATTGATGGCTACATAGTCACCAGATAACTTATTTGTAAACCTGGGATCATTTTGCCCTACTCACTTATGGAAATTTATTCCCAAATTTCTGTTTGTTTGTTTTTCATCTCTCTAAAATCCATAATTATATAGTTATATTCTGGATTTTTCCTTAGGGAAAAACATCCTTGGTTTTTAAACTTAATAGTAAAAACCCATACTTGTCCATTTTCTCACTAAAAGGTAATATCACAGGTCTTATGTAGAGAAGTTGAAAAATGTGATCTATGAAACAACCTTAAAACACATATAATTCAACTATCTGAGGTAACAAATACTGACATTTTGATGTATTGTACTTCTTTATATGTTAAAAATCTTGGATAATTTTGAATATTGCTTTCTTTTGCTTAATGAAAGTTGTAAAATAAGCACACTATGGTATTATATATTCTTTGAAAATATTTTTTAATAGTTGCATAAAATCCTACTATTTGGATGTATCAGAATTTATTTAGCCATCCCTTATTGTTAAATATATTTTTAGTCTTTTCCAGGTTTCCTATTATAAGCAATATACCTTTGCATATAAACTTTCGGTTATATCTTGGGTTACTTCCTTAGAATAGATTCCTGTTGGGGAGGAGAGATTATTGGGTTTAAGTTAGAAAGTCTAATCATAGAATTTTAGAGTTGACAGGATCCATACATATAATTAAGTATAATACTTCCTTTTACAGGAGAGAAAACTGAGGCTCAATAAGGTGCAAGGGCTGGTTCAAAGTCCTACCATGAATTCTTCTGGTGCTAGAACAGAAACTGGGGTTCTCTGTAAGTCCACTTTGCTTTCTGTAATTTCACCAAGCTGACCCAAATGGAACTTCATCTCTGGGGTGCTCCCTCCCAGGTATTATCTGTGAAACCCCATGAATGTGCTCTGAGCCCAAGGCAGGAATGGGAGTTATTTGGAGATGGGTGATGCTGTTTTTTCTGTCAGGGCCAAGCCACATGGCAGTATCTCTAAAGCCACCTTATACTAAGAGCAAAACAGAGGGGATACCGAGAAGAAGCAAACAGTCTCCCAGACCAAAATCTGTCCTGAGGAGAACAAATTGGAAAAGGATTCCAAGAGAGTTGTGAGGACTCATAAAGTTTGTGAATTCAAATTGATATAAAATTCGGCAGTGCTCTTTGATGGGGATTGAGTTCTTTTACAGTCTTGTATTCTGCTTGGAGAGCAGAAGAGCTGTGTGATTGTGTGAGTGGCAGATTGTCAGGAGGCTCACAGGGGAAGGGGAATAAATATGTGTTTGGTCACCCTCCTTGACAACCCTATATGTTCTAAGTTCAGGTGCGCTTGCACAGCCATGATGAGGTTTCCATTTGACAGGATATTTTATTTCCTGGCTAGAGTCAAAAGGGAAGGATATTTCTGAAAACCAAGTCTACTTGTGAAGTCAAGGAAACAGATTCCTGAGACTTCACTCTTAAAAGAATTCATTTTCTTATTCTGAATACACTTTACACAGAGATTATAGTTTCTCTATCTCTTCCATGTGACTTATTATAAAATTAGATGACTTATTCTAATTTAATAAATATTCAGTGCCTTTTAAGAGCACATAGGGTACTAGATGTAGGCAAAGAAATATAAATGGCCTACAACCTAGAAGGGCAGATAAGAATATGGATAAGGAAAATATAGCTGTTGATATAATATATGAGAAAAAAATATAATTAACAGACTTGAGAGTACACAGATAATTTAATTAGGTCAGTTTAAGCAGAACATTTAGGGGCAAAAATCACCCATTCAGGGTGCCGTAAGCTTGGACAGCATTCGTTGTTGGAATATTAGGTGTGTTTTCCCAGATTCTTCTACTTTGTGCCTAGGACTTGGAATACATCAGCCCACAGACATTCTAAAGCTCTATGGAGGGATGCCATATGTACTTGAAGAGCATATTCAGTGACAGAGATTAGATGTAGGAGTGATAGAAGCTACTGAGTTTCTCCCTTCCCATGTAATGTGCCCCTGGAAAAGGACAAGTATTTAAGTGATAGGTGGAGAGGTGCAGGGAGAGGGCAGACAGGAACTGTCTCTCAAGTAGCATGTGTGTCTGTATATCATAGGTAATGAGATGGAGAGACCAGGAAGCAAATTCAATGTCCTGTACCTTGTGGGCACTGAGGAAAAGTTAATTATTGATAACCACCATGATACAAATAAAGGGGATGAGAAAATGAAGCAAGTTGGGGGGGGGGGAAATTATGGCAAGACTATAGTGAGTAAATTATTTTGGAAAAACACAGAAACAGTTGGAAAGGGATATAAGGTGATTTGCAGGGAATGATAAAAAGAGAAGCAAATGTTCAAGAGAACACATAGTGAAGTTACTTAGGAAGTAAGAGAAAAAGAATACAAGAGAAACACCACTATAGAGAATATTGAATAAACTGAGATGAGTAACAAACTAACTTGAAACTTCATGCTATAAAAGTACTTGAGGATAGCCTCATCCACCAGAGGGCAGACAGCAGAAGCAAGAAGAACTACAATCCTGCAGCCTGTGGAAGAAAAACCACATTCACAGAAAGATAGACAAAATGAAAAGGCAAAGGACTTTGTACCAGATGAAGGAACAAGATAAAACCCCAGAAAAACAACTAAATGAAGTGGAGATAGGCAACCTTCCAGAAAAAGAATGCAGAATAATGAAAGTGAAGATGATCCAGGATGCTGAAAAAGAATGGAGGCAAAGATGGAGAAGATGCAAGAAATGTTTAACAAAGACCTAGAAGAATTAAAGAACAAACAAACAGAGATGGACAATACAATAACTGAAATGAAAAATACACTAGAAGGAATTAATAGCAGAATAACTGAGGGAGAAGAACAGAGAAGTGACCTGGAAGACAGAATGGTGGAATTCACTGCTGCGGAACAGACTAAAGAAAAATGAAAGAAAAGAAATGAAGACAGCCTAAGAGACCTCTGGGACAACATTAAATGCAAGAACATTCGCATTATAGGGATCCCAGAAGGAGAAGAGAGAAAGGACGAGAGAAAATATTTGAATAGATTATAGTCGAAAACTTCCCTAACATGGGAAAGGAAATAGCCACCCAAGTCCAGGAAGCACAGAGAGTCCCATGTAGGATAAAGCCAAGGAGAAATACGCTGAGACACATAGTAATCAAACTGACAAAAATTAAAGACAAAGAAAAATTATTGAAAGAAACAAGAGAAAATTGACAAATAACATACAAGGGCATTCCCATAAGGTTAACAGCTGATTTCTCAGCAGAAACTCTACAAGCCAGAAGGGAGTGGCATGATATATTTAAAGTGAGGAAAGGGAAGAACCTACAACCAAGATTACTCTACCCGGCAAGGATCTCATTCAGATTCGACGGAGAAATCAAAAGCTTTACAGACAAGCAAAAGCTAAGAGAATTCAGCACCACCAAACCAGCTCTACAACAAATGCTACAGGAACTTCTCTAAGTGGGAAATACAAGAGAAGGAAAGGATCTACAAAAACAAACCCAGAACAATTAAGAAAATGGTCATGGGAACATACATATCGATAATTACCTTAAGCGTGAATGGATTAAATGCTCCAACCAAAAGACATAAGTTCGTTGAATGGATACAAAAACAAGACCCACATATATGCTGTCTACAAGAGACCCACTTCAGGCCTAGGGACATACAGACTGAAAGTGAGGGGATGGAAAAAGATATTCTATGCAAATGGAAATCAAAAGAAAGCTGGGGTAGCAATTCTCATATCAGACAAAACAGGCTTTAAAATAAAGAATGTTACAAGAGACAAGGAAGGACTCTGCATAATGATCAAGGGATCAATCCAAGAAGAAGATATAAGAATTATAAATATATATGCACCCAACACAGGAGCACCTCAATACATAAGGCAACTCCTAACAGCTATAAAAGAGGAAATCAACAGTAACACGATAATAGTGGGGGACTTTAACACCTCACTTACACCAATGGACAGATCATCCAAACAGAAAAGTAATAAGGAAACACAAGCTTTAAATGACACAGTAGACCAGATAGATTTAATTGATATTTATAGGACATTTCATCCAAAAACAGCAGATTACACTTTCTTCTCAAGTGGACATAGAACATTCTCCAGGATAGATCACATCTTGGGTCACATATCAAGCCTCGATAAATTGAAGAAAACTGAAATCATATCAACCATCTTTTCTGACCACAAGGCTATGAGATCAGAAAACAATTACAGGGGAAAAAACGTAAAAAACACAAACACATGGAGGCTAAACAATACGTTACTAAATAACCAAGAGATCACTGAAGAAATCAAAGAGGAAATCAAAAATACCTAGAGACAAACGACAATGAAAACACGATGATCCAAAACCTATGGGATGCAGCAAAAGCAGTTCTAAGAGGGACGTTTATAGCAATACAAGTCTACCTCAAGAAACAAGAAAAATCTTAAATAAACAATCTAAACTTACACCTAAAGAACTAGAGAGAGAAGAACAAACAAAACCCAAAGTTAGCGGAAGGAAAGAAATCATAAAGATCAGAGCAGAAATAAATGATAGAAACAAAGAACACATTAGCAAAGATCAATAAAACTAAAAGCTGGTTCTTTGAGAAGATAAACAAAATTGATAAACCTTTAGCCAGACTCATCAAGAAAAAGAGGGAGAGGACTCATATCAATAAAATTAGAAATGAAAAAGGAGAAGTTACAACGGATACCTCAGAAATACAGAGCATCCTAAGAGACTACTACAAGCAACTCTATGCAAATAAAATGAATAACCTGGAAGAAATGGACAAATTCTTAGAAAGGTATAACCTTTCAAGACTGAACCAGGAAGAAATAGAAAAAATGAACAGACCAATCACAAGTACAAAATTGAAACTGTGATTAAAAATCTTCCAACACACAAAACTCCAGGACCAGATGGCTTCACAGGTGACTTCTATCAAACATTTAGAGAAGAGCTAACACCCATTCTTCTCAAACGCTTCCAAACAATTGCAGAGGGAGGAACACTCCCAAACTCATTCTATGAGGCCACCATCACCCTGATACCAAAACCAGACAAAGATACTACAAAAAAAGAAAATTACAGACTAATATCACTGATGAACATAGATGTAAAAATCCTCAACAAAATACTAGCAAACAGAATCCAACAACACATTAAAAGGATCATACACCATGATCAACTGGGATTTATCCCAGGGATGCAAAGATTCTTCAATATATGCAAAACAATCAATGTGATACACCATATTAACAAATTGAAGAATAAAAACCATATAATCATCTCAGTAGATGCAGAAAAAGCTTTTGACAAAATTCAACACCCATTTATGATAAAAACTCTCCAGAAAGTGGGCATAGAGGGAACCTACCTCAACATAATAAAGGCCATATATGACAAACCCACAGCAAACATCATGCTCACTGGTGAAAAACTGAAAGCATTTCCTCTAAGATCAGGAACGAGACAAGGATGTCCACTCTCGCCACAATTATTCAACATAGTTTTGGAAGTCCTAGCCACGGCAATCAGAGAAGAAAAAGAAATAAAAGGAATCCAAATCAGAAAAGAAGAAGTAAAAGTGTCACTGTTTGCAGATGACATGATACTCTACATAGAGAATCCTAAAGATGCCACCAGAAAACTACTAGAGCTAATCAATGAATTTGGTAAAGTAGCAGGATACAAAATTAATGCACAGAAATCACTTGCATTCCTATACACTAATGATGAATAATCTGAAAAGGAAATTAAGGAAACACTCCCATTTACCATTGCAACAAAAAGAATAAAATACCTAGGAATAAACCTACCTAAGGAGGTAAAAGACCTGTACTCAGAAAACTATAAGACACTGATGAAAGAAATCAAAGATGACACAAACAGATGGAGAGATATACCATGTTCTTGGATTGGAAGAATCAATATTGTGAAAATGCCTATACTACCCAAAGTAATCTACAGATTCAGTGCAATCCCTATCTAGTTACCAGTGGCATTTTTTACAGAACATAAACAAAATATCTGAAAATTTTTATGGAGACACACAAGACCCCAAATAGCCAAAGCAGTCTTGAGGGAAAAAAACAGAGCTGGAGGAATCAGACTCCCTGACTTCAGACTATACTACAAAGCTACAGTAATCAAGACAATATGGTACTGGCACAAAAACAGAAATATAGATCAATGGAACAGGATAGAAAGCCCAGAGATAAACCCACGCACCTATGGTCAACTAATCTATGGCAAAGGAGGCAAGGATATACAATGGAGAAAAGACAGCCTCTTCAATAAGTGGTGCTGGGAAAACTGGACAGCTACATGTAAAAGAATGAAATTAGAACACTCCCTAACACCATACACAAAAATAAACTCAAAATGGATTAGAGATCTAAATGTAAGACTGGACACTATAAAACTCTTAGAGGAAAACATAGGAAGAACAGTCTATGACATAAATCACAGCAAGATCTTTTTTGATCCACCTCCTAGAGTAATGGAAATAAAAACAAAAATAAACAAATGGGACCTAATGAAACTTCAACGCTTTTGCACAGCAAAGGAAACCATAAACAAGACCAAAAGAGAACCCTCAGAATGGGAGAAAATATTCACAAATGAATCAACAGACAAAGGATTAATCTCCAAAATATATAAACAGCTCATGCAGCTCAATATTAAAAAAACAAACAACCCAATCAAAAAATGGGCAGAAGACCTAAATAGACTTTTCTCCAAAGAAGACATACAGATGGCCAAGAAGCACATGAAAAGCTGCTCAACATCACTAATTATTAGAGAAACGCAAATCAAAACTACAATGAGGTATCACCTCACACCACTTAGAATGGGCATCATCAGAAAATCTACAAACAACAAATGCTGGAGAGGGTGTGGAGAAAAGGGAGCCCTCTTGCACTGTTGGTGGGAATGTAAATTGATACAGCCACTATGGAGAACAGTATGGAGGTTCTTTAAAGAACTAAAAATAGAATTACCATATGATCCAGCAATCCCACTACTGGGCATATACCCAGAGAAAATCATAATTCAAAAAGACATATGCACCCCAATGTTCATTGCAGCACTATTTACAACAGCCAGGTCATGGAAGCAACCTAAATGCCCATCGGCAGACGAATGGATAAAGAAGGTGTAGTACATATATATACTATGGAATGCAATTGGGTTATTTGTAGAGAAGTGGATGCATCTAGAGACTGTCATACAGAGTGAAGTAAGTCAGAAAGAGAAAAACAAATATCGTATATTAACGCATATATGTGGAACCTAGAAAAATGGTACAGATGTACCGGTTTGCAGGGCAGAAATAGAGACACAGCTGTACAGAACAAACGTATGGACACCAAGGGGGGAAAGCGGCAGGGGGTGGCGGTGGTGGTGGGATGAATTGGGAGATTGGGATTGACATGTATACACTGATGTGTACAAAATTGATGACTAATAAGAACCTGCTGTATAAAAAAATAAATAAGATTTAAAAATTCAAAAAAAAAAAAAAAAGACTTTAAGGAACTCCATGATTGGAATGAATGAAAAAGGTTCATCTGGCTGTTAAACACATGTTATATAAATCGACCCATAACATAAAGATATTGGGCACTTTGGACCCTTCCGGGTGACTGTGGTGGCAAATACCTCATCAGCAGGGGCTATCCACCTGACATTTCAGAGGTTTTCATATATGATACCCAGGGATTCACTGGAGCCCATCTCTGGGAGGGATTATCCACAGCCCATACTTCGCACTGGTCAGTTCTTCATCAGGACATTGCATTCCCTTTAGAGCCTCACAGTGACACGTGAGATGGAAAAACTGGAGAAACCATTCATTTCCCAACGGTGAACAATGCACAGGAAGTGAGGTGGCATAAAAGCCCATGAGGGAGGCACTTAAGCATTTGAAAGCATATCTGCATGTAAATAATTGTGAGCAGGTGTTCTCCATTTTTTACGGAAGCCACCACAGTCTGCTTTTGCCAGGTGAGACTTCAGGAAGGACCTCCTGACATAATATCAAAATTATGGCTTATAAGTAATACGAAGCATAAAGGCACTAGCATTCTACATTGTGCATCAAAGATGAATGTGTTTGGAGAATGTTAGCCACTCACATTTATTACCCATGTAAAGACCCTTGACATCCCAGGGAAAACACAATTACGTGTTTATATTCTCCTATACACACACCTCAAGCAGAGAGAAACCCTAAATTACATATTAGCTCCTGTGGTTTGGATTGCCCACCCATATTGTCATACTTGTAGCAATAATATCCAAAGAATTAAACATAAGCACATTTGTTTTATCTATTTCAGGCTTTATGACATCTTTGGTAAACATTGTAGACCAATTAAAAAAATAAAAGTAAGCAAAAACATTTTCTAATCCCTTACAATCCCACCAACCACAGTTAACATTTTTGTATTTACCTATTCGTATCTATCTCTATATGGCTTGATCTTTTTAAAAATTTATTTTATTGACATATAGTTTATTTACAATGTTGTGTTAATTTCTGCTGTACAGCAAAGTGATTCAGTTATACAATATACAGCTTGATTTTAAAATAGAGTTTTACTTTTTAAACTATATAGCCATATTCCACATACAGACTTCATGACTATCTTTGAGATTGCTCTTTTTTTCTGAGCCTATTGGATATATATAGCCTAGCCTGGAAGACAATGGCAAAGATAAAGAAACTAAGCTGCTCATAAATGCTGTGTTCATTATGGCTGGTATAACTAGAAAATGATGAGTTATTAACTGGAATGGGGAAGGGTCTTGGAACTAGATCCAGGGAGAAATGAGTGTTGGAGTTCTGGACTTGGGGATCAAGGTCTAGGTCAAAGCAAACTCCTACCTGAAGGGGAAGCAGGTTCTAAAACATGGTGACCCAGGAGGAAGGAGGCAAGATGGGACCCCTTTTGAAGGATGTGACCATAGTCTAAGGAATAACCGTGCTGACGATTCATTCTAATATTGGGCTTATAATATCTCTCTGTTATCATCAGGACTTTAGGAAAGCTTTGAGAATGTTCTCAGCTTCACAGTGAGTGATTAAGTCCCACAGGATTAAGTCCGTGTCCCTGCTTGGAATCAGATAAGAGGAAAGAATGTCCTCTCTGTGGTGATCCCATGCTATCTCAGACCTCTCTGGGCAAGGAACATTTGAGACAAAGCCTGTGAAGAATGAGAAGGAGGCCTTTCAGGCATAGGTGAGGTCCCCAAGGTAGAGAGAGCCTGAGATGTTCCAGGAATACCCGAAGAGCAGCATGGCTGGAGCTCTCAAGGAAGGGGTGGAAGGTCAGGGCGTGAAAAGGTTGGCAGGGACCAGGGCTTTGTGGGCCACGTCAGGGATTCTGTAATTTATTCTCAGCACAGTGGGAAGCTTTGGGAGGACTCCAAACATGAGAGTCACATAATATAATTTTATTTTTAAAAGAACACCCTGGCTAGGATGTGGATAAGGGATTGGAGAGGGGCAAGAGTGGATAAAGTGAAACCAGTCTGGGCATCGACTGATGATTCTGGACTAAAACGCTGACAATGGGGACACTGAGACATGGACACATTTGAAATATGTATATTCTGGAGGCAGAACTGATGGGAGTCATTCATAGACTGAATGTGGGAGGATGAGTGAGAATAGAGTGTAAAGGAAAACTCCCCACATTCTGAAATAAAAGGAGGTGTCATTGACTAAGATGCAGGAGCAAGGGGACGGAATGCAGAGTGGGGCAACGCATGTGTGAGGGGAAGTGTTGAATGCGAGGCGCCTCTGAGACAGTGAAGCAGTGGTGTCACATACGCTGTGTCTATATACACCTGGAACCCTGAAGATAGGGCTTGGATGGAGATATACAGGTGGGAGCTGTAGGCACAAAGAAATTTTTTTTAAGGCCCTGGTTAAAGGAGACCATACCTGGAGAAGCAGGCCCACGATTCCTCCCACAGACAGACGGGTGGGTCAGAGAGGTAGAGGGGGAACCTTGTGACTATGTTTCAATGGAGTTTAAGACAGGGGTTTTCCAGGAAGGAAGTGGTGGTCTTTGAGTTGAAAGCTTCTGAGAGGTTAAGATGAGAATGGAAAAAGCATTCATTAGCTTTGGAATATGAAGATAATAATGATCTTAATAAAAACATTTTTCGGGGAAGGTGAGGATGAGGAAGTGAAGTCAGCCTCTCTAAGCATTTTTTTGGGGGAGAAAGTTGGATTTGTTGGGAAGCAGAAGTAGGATAGCAACTGAAACAAATAAAATCAAGAGAATATTTCAAATATAGGAGACTGTAGAAAATATTTATAGGCTGAGGAAAGTGGTCCACTAAAGGCAGAGACTGATGATGTGGGAGAGAAAATGACTGATTTAATGTACTCAGTCCTAAAGAAGGTAAAAGGGGGTGAAGTTCAGAGGACACGTGGAGAGAAACAGCCACGTGATGTGAGGGAAGAAGGAACTGAAGGTGCAGATGGAGGTACGTTTGTAAGTTTGGGAAGAGAAAGAGGAAGTTCCTGTCTCATGGCTTCTATCTTAATGCTTCTAAGAAGCAAGGTTGCCTGCTCAGAATGAAGACTAGGAAAAGGGTTTGATGCAAGTGGAGATAAAAGAGCTGGTCCTTGAGAGTAGGAGAGTGAGCTGTCTGTAGAAATAGTAGGATAGTCATGGAGGGCTACAAGCACATGTGAAGGGATGATCATGAGTCTAGAATGAAACCAGTGTGATCAGTTGTGTGGCTCAACCAATAGGTGAAAGTCTGGGAAGTCAGGGGAGTGGGTTCATCCATGGCTCTGCTATTGTCTGGTGGATGTGATGGGAGAGAATATGCACGGAATCTAGGCAAGAAAGGATGGAAGTAAAGACAGGAGGAAATTTTTTTGCTAGTGAGAAAGAACTAGGACCAAAAGACCCTGCAATGAACACAAAGAATTGCAAATGTGGAGATCAGAGCAAAAGAGCTAGAAGGGTAGGAGATGGTGTTCAGAGGGAGTGGGATATCTTACTTTCTGATTGTGGAAGTGATTCCGTTTCTGAGTGACTAGCTCCAGTGGTCATCTAAGAAGTGGATGGCTGAGGTCAAATGGAGGGATTTTTCCTGGATATAAATAAGGAAGGTATTGATTGGATTATCCACAGGTACACTGAAGTAATCACGAATGGAGATGAGGTATAGTAGGGATATTTATATGAACTAGGCAGAGCCAATCAAAGTCATGTGAGAAACAGAATTCAGCTCTTTTCTCTGTGATCTATGGTTGGGCAGATTGTATATGCTGGGAGGTGCCAGTGGCTTTCTTCATCATTGCATGGGTAAAGCCTGCTTAAATATTAATCCAACACTAGAGGAAAACAGAGCTGAGAAAGGGGAAGGAGACAGAGTTCTGTGCATAACCTCTGAACCCCTGAATCTACCCTTTCTGAAGTCTGACTGCCCCTGTATATCAAGCTAGCCTGAGAGATTTTTTTTTTTTTTTGGTCACCTGCAAAGAAGAAGCATAAACTAATAGGGATGGATCTGTTTCACAAAAAGGAAGTATGTGGAAATGTAACAGATTTGTTGTTACAATATTAATTCTTCTATTTTTATTTGCTAGCAGGACTGTTATCCACGGCTACACTGTAGGTCTCACAGAAAGGTCTAAGTCAATCATTGCTATTGCAATCCTCTTGCCAGTGATGCCAGCAAAATATGAAGGAAAATCTGCAGGGGGGAGTGTACAGGCATACCTCGTTTTATTGTGTCTTCACGAATTGTTCAATGTGTGGCAACCCTACACTGAACAAGTCTAGAGGTGCTATTTTTCCAACAGCATTTGCTCACTTTGTGTCTCTGTGTCACATTTTGGTAATTCTTGCAATATTTCAAACTTTTTCATTATGATTATATTTGCCATGGTGGTGCATGATCAGTGATCTTGGACGTTACTACCATGAATTGACGAAGGCTCAGAGGATGGTTGGCATTATTTAGCAGTGAAGTATTTTTCAATTAAGATTTATACACGGTTTTTAAAGGCATTATGCTATTGCACACTTAATAGACTATAGTACAGTGTAAACATAACTTTTATAGGCACTGGGAAACCAAAAACTTCATGTGACTCACTTTATTGGGCTATTCGCTTTAGAGTGGTGGTCTGGAACTGAACCCACAATATCTCCAAAGTGTGCCTGTAGTGGACTGAGTAGTGTGATGGTTAATTTTGTGTGCCAACTTGATTGGGCCATGAAGTGCTCAGCTATTTCACTCAACATTATTTTGGGTGTGTCTGTGAGGGTGTTTCTAGATGAGTTTAACATTTGAGTGGGTAGATTTAGTGAAGCGGATTGCCCTACTCAGTGTGGGTGAGTCTCATGCAATCTGCTGGAGGCCTAAATAGAAGGAAAGAGAATCTTCTCTCTCTGCCTGATGGTCTTCAAGCTGGGACACAAAACTTACTCCATTGGCTTTCCTGGTTTTCAGGCCTTTGGACTACAGACCTGGGGACTTTGCCTCCATAAATGTGTCAGCCAACTCCTTATAATAAATCTCTTTATATATCCTGTTGGTTCTGTTTCCCTGGGGGAACTCTGACTTACACAAGTGGTGTCTCTCAAAATATCACATTTACCCAGAAACTGAGAATGTGACCTTATATGGAAATAGAGTCTTTGCAGATGTAAAGAGTTAAGGAACAAGGTGAGGTTATACCAGAGTGGGTGGGCCCGAAATCCAATGACTGGTATCCTTATAAGAAGAGGAAAGGGATCTGTCGAGAGGAACCAAGATGGCGGAGTAACAGGACGTGCTCTCACTCCCTCTTGAGAGAACACCAGAATCACAACTAGCTGCTGGACAATCATTGACAGGAAGACACTGTAACTCACCAAAAATGATACCCCACATCCAAAGACAAAGGAGAAGCCAGAATGAGACGGTAGGAGGGGTGCAATCACAATAAAATCAAATCCCATAGCTGCTGGGTGGGTGACTCACAGACTGGAGAACACTTATACCACAGAAGTCCACCCACTGGAGTGAAGGTTCTCAGCCCCATGTCAGGCTTCCCAAACTGGGGGTCTGGCAATGGGAGGAGGAATTCCTAGAGAATCAGACTTTGAAGCCTAGTGGGAATTGATTGCAGGACTTCGACAGGACTAGGGGGAACAGAGACTCCACTCTTGGAGGGCACACACATAGTAGGGTGTGCATCGGGACCCAGAGGAAGGAGCAGTGACCCCAGGGGAGACTGAACCTGACCTACCTGCTAGTGTTGGAGGGTCTCCTGCAGAGGTGGGGGGTAGCTCTGTTTCACCGTGGGGACAAGGACACTGGCAGCAGAAGTTCTGGGAAGTACTCCTTGGCGTAAGCCCTCCCAGAGTCTGTCATTAGGCCCACCAAAGAGCCCAGGTAGGCTCCAATGTTGGGTTGCCTCAGGCCAAACAACCAACAGGGAGGGAACCCAGCCCCACCCATCAACAGTCAAGTGGATTAAAGTTTTACTGAGCTCTGCCCACCACAGCAACAGTCAGCTCTGCCCACCACCAGTCCCTCCCATCAAGCCTCTTAGATAGCCTCATCCACCAGAGGGCAGACAGCAGAAACAAGAAGAACTACAATCCTGCAGCCTGTGGAACAAAAACCACATTCACAGACAGATAGACAAGATGAAAAGGCAGAGGGCTATATACCAGATGAAGGAACAAGATAAAACCCCAGAAAAACAGCTAAATGAAGTGGAGATAGGCAATCTTCCAGAAAAAAGAATTCAGAATAACGATAGTGAAGATGACCCAGGACCTCGGAAAAAGAATGGAGGCAAAGATCGAGAAGATGCAAGAAATGTTTAACAAAGACCTAGAAGAATTAAAGAACAAACAAACAAAGATGCACAATACAATAATTGAAATGAAAACTACACTAGAAGGAATCAAGAGCAGAATAACTGAGGCAGAAGAACGGATAAGTGACCTGGAAGACAGAATGCTGGAATTCACTGCTGCAGAACAGACTAAAGAAAAAAGAAAGAAAAGAAATGAAGACAGCCTAAGAGACCTCTGGGACAACATTAAACGCAACAACATTCGCATTATAGGGGTCCCAGAAGGAGAAGAGAGAGAGAAAGGACCAGAGAAAATATTTGAAGAGACTATAGTCGAAAACTTCCCTAACATGGGAAAGGAAATAGCCACCCAAGTCCAGGAAGTGCAGCGAGTCCCATACAGGATAAACCCAAGGAGAAACACGCTGAGACACATAGTAATCAAATTGGCAAAAATTAAAGACAAAGAAAAATTATTGAAAGCAGCAAGGGAAAAACGAGAAATAACATACAAGGGAATTCCCATAAGGATAACAGCTGATTTCTCAGCAGAAAGCCTACAAGCCAGAAGGGAGTGGCATGATATACTTAAAGTGATGAAAGAGAAGAACCTACAACCAAGATTACTCTACCTGGCAAGGATCTCATTTAGATTTGATGGAGAAATCAAAAGCTTTACAGACAAGCAAAAGCTAACAGAATTCAGCACCACCAAAGCAGCTCTACAACAAATGCTAAAGGAACTTCTCTAAGTGGGAAACACAAGAGAAGAAAAGGACCTACAAAAACAAACCCAAAACAATTAAGAAAATGGTCATAGGAACATACATATCAATAATTAACTTAAACGTGAATGGATTAAATGCCCCAACCAAAAGACACAGGCTTGCTGAACGGATACAAAAACAAGACCCATATATATGCTGTCTACAAGAGACCCACTTTAGACCTGGGGACACATACAGACTGAAAGTGAGGGGATGGAAAAAGATATTCCATGCAAATGGAAATCAAAAGAAAGCTGGAGTACCTATACTCATATCAGATAAATTAGACTTTAAAATAAAGAATGTTACAAGAGACAAGGAAGGACACTACATAATGATCAAGGGATGAATCCAAGAAGACGATATAACAATTGTAAATATTTATGCACCCAACATAGGAGCACCTCAATACATAAGGCAACTGCTAATGGCTATAAAACAGGAAATCGACAGTAACACAGTAATAGTGGGGGACTTTAACACCTCACTTACACCAATGGACACATCATCCAAAATGAAAATAAATAAGGAAACAGAAGCTTTAAATGACACAATAGACCAGATAGATTTAATAGATATTTATAGGACATTCCATCCAAAACCAGCAGATCACACTTTCTTCTCAAGTGCGCAAGGAACATTCTCCAGGATAGATCACATCTTGGGTCACAAATCAAGCCTCAGTAAATTTAAGAAAATTGAAATCATATCAAGTATCTTTTCTGACCACAACGCTATGAGATTAGAAATGAATTACAGGGAAAAAAACGTAAAAAACACAAACACATGGAGGCTAAACAATACGTTACTAAATAACCAAGAGATCACTGAAGAAATCAAAGAGGAAATCAAAAAATACCTAGAGACATATGACAATGAAAACATGATGACCCAAAACCTATGGGATGCAGCAAAAGCAGTTCTAAGAGGGAAGTTTATAGCTATACAAGCCTACCTCAAGAAACAAGAAAAATCTCAAATAAACAATCTAACCTTACACCTAAAGGAACTAGAGAAAGAAGAACAAACAAAACCCAAAGTTAGTAGAAGGAAAGAATCATAAAAATCAGAGCGGAAATAAATGAAATAGAAACAAAGAAAACAATAGCAAAGATCAATATAAGTAAAAGCTGGTTCTTTGAGAAGATAAACAAAATTGATAAACCTTTAGCCAGACTCATCAAGAAAAAAAGGGAGAGGACTCAAATCAATAAAATTAGAAATGAAAAAGGAAAAGTTACAATGGACACCACAGAAATACAAAGCATCATAAGAGACTACTACAAGCAACTCTATGCCAATAAAATGGACAACCTGGAAGACATGAACAAATTCTTAGAAAGGTATAACCTTCCAAGACTGAACCAGGAAGAAAGAGAAAACATGAACAGACTAATCACAAGTAATGAAATTGAAACTGTGATTAAAAATCTTCCAACAAACAAAACTCCAGTACCAGATGGCTCCACAGGTGAATTCTATCAAACATATAAAGAAGAGCTAACACCCATCCTTCTCAAACTCTTCCAAAAACTGCAGAGGAAGGAACACTCCCAACCGCATTCTACGAGGTCACCATCACACTGATACCAAAACCAGACAAAGATACTACAAAAAAAGAAAATTACAGACCAATATCACTGATGAATATAGATGCAAACATCCTCAACAAAATACTAGCAAACAGAATCCAACAACACATTAAAAGGATTATACACCATGATCAAGTGGGATTTATCCCAGGGATGCAAGGATTCTTCAATATACGCAAATCAATCAATGTGATACACCATATTAACAAATTGAAGAATAAAAACCATATGATCATCTCAATAGATGCGGAAAAAGCTTTTGACAAAATTCAACACCCATTTATGATAAAAACTCTCCAGAAAGTGGGCATAGAGGGAACCTACCTCAACATAATAAAGGCCATATAGGACAAACCTACAGCAAACATCATTCTCAACGGTGAAAAACTGAAAGCATTTCCTCTAAGATCAGGAACGAGACAAGGATGTCCACTCTCACCACTATTATTCAACATAGTTTTGGAAGTCCTAGCCATGGCAATCAGAGAAGAAAAAGAAATAAAAGGAATACAAATTGGAAAAGAAGAAGTAAAACTGTCACTGTTTGCAGATGACATGATACTATACATAGAGAATCCTAAAAATGCCACCAGAAAACTACTAGAGCTAATCAATGAATTTGGTAAAGTTGCAGGATACAAAATTAATGCACAGAAATCTCTTGCATTCCTATACACTAATGATGAAAAATCTGAAAGAGAAATTATGGAAATACTCCCATTTACCATTGCAACAAAAAGAATAAAATACCTAGGAATAAACCTACCTAGGGAGACAAAAGACCTGTATGCAGAAAACTATAAGACACTGATGAAAGAAATTAAAGATGATACCAACAGATGGAGAGATATACCATGTTCTTGGATTGGAAGAATTAATATTGTGAAAATGACTATACTACCCAAAGCAATCTACAGATTCAATGCAATCCCTATCAAATTACCAATGGCAGTTTTTACGGAACTAGAACAAATCACCTCAAAATTTGTATGGAGACACACAAGACCCCGAGGAGCCAAAGCAGTCTTGAGGGAAAAAAACGGAGCTGGAGGAATGAGACTCCCTGACTTCAGCATATATTACAAAGCTACAGTAATCAAGACAATATGGTACTGGCACAAAAACAGAAACATAGATCAATGGAACAAGATAGAAAGCCCAGAGATAAACCCACGCACCTATGGTCAACTAATCTATGGCAAAGGAGGCAAGGATATACAATGGAGAAAAGACAGCCTCTTCAATAAGTGGTGCTGGGAAAACTGGACAGCTACATGTAAAAGAATGAAATTAGAACACTCCCTAACACCATACACAAAAATAAACTCAAAATGGATTCGAGACCTAAATGTAAGACTGGACACTATAAAACTCTTAGAGGAAAACATAGGAAGAACACTCTTTAACATAAATCACAGCAAGATCTTTTTTGACCTACCTCCTAGAGAAATGGAAAGAAAAACAAAAATAAACAAATGGGACCTAATGAAACTTCAAAGCTTTTGCACAGCAAAGGAAACCATAAACAAGACCAAAAGAGAACCCTCAGAATGGGAGAAAATATTTGCAAACGAATCAACAGATAAAGGATTAATCTCCAAAATATATAAACAGCTCATGCAGCTCAATATTAAAGAAACAAACAACCCAATCCAAAAATGGGCAGAAGATGTAAATAGACATTTCTCCAAAGAAGACATACAGATGGGCAAGAAGCACATGAAAAGCTGCTCAACATCACTAATTATTAGAGAAACGCAAATCAAAACTACAATGAGGTATCACCTCACACCACTTAGAATGGGCATCATCAGAAAATCTACAAACAACAAATGCTGGAGAGGGTGTGGAGAAAAGGGAACCCTCTTGCACTGTTGGTGGGAATGTAAATTGATACAGCCACTATGCAGAACAGTATGGAAGTTCCTTAAAGAACTAAAAATAGAATTACCATATGATCCAGCAATCCCACTACTGGGCATTTACCCAGAGAAAACCATAATTCAAAAAGACACATGCACCCGAATGTTCTTTGCAGCACTATTTACAACAGTCAGGTCATGGAAGCAACCTAAATTCCCATTGACAGACAAATGGATAAAGAAGTTGTGGTACATATATACAATGGAATATTACTCAGCCATAAAAAGGAACGAAATTGAGTCATTTGTTTAGACGTGGATGGATCTAGAGGCTGTTATACAGAGTGAAGTAAGTCAGAAAGAGAAAAACAAATATCGTATATTAACGCATGTATGTGGAACCTAGAAAAATGGTACAGATGAACCGGTTTGCAGGGCAGAAGTTGAGACACAGATGTAGAGAACAAACGTATGGACACCAAAGGTGGAAAACCGCAGCGGGGTGGGGATGGTGGTGTGCTGAATTGGGCGATTGGGATTGACATGTACACACTGATGTGTATAAAATTGATGACTAATAAGAACCTGCAGTATAAACAAACAAAAAAACAACTAATACTAAACTTTCTTTGGGTTATTTGTATGGAAATATGTTAATATAAATGTTTCAGGCATTACATGAAATTTCTAAAAATCTTATATGTTCTGGTATAATGTTATAAGTCATAATTCTAGTTATTACTTCAAAATGTATATCTCAGAAATAACTAAATTTCCTTGTCAATCGCATTATTTTGTACTTTCATCAAATCTCATCCGTGGTCATTTTTAAGTCTTTTGTCATTTACAGGCAGTTCTGGGTGTACTCTGATGCTTTCGCAAAAATGTTCCCATAAAAGGGTTTCATCTTCAAGGAATTCATGGAAAAGACTCTGACAAGTTCAGGTTTCTGGTAACTGACTATACTGCTGAACTGAATAAATAAGCATTTTCAGAACTCTAATGGAAAACTGATGAATTCATAAAAGTGCTAACAAAAGATCAAGATGAAAAAAGAAAATTAATTACATGGGACTGAGTGAACTGATGAGGATGATTATAGTTTTTGTGACTTTCTGTTTGAATAAAAAAAAAAAAATCCCACAAGGACTCAGAGGCAAAAAATATACAAATCAATTTTCACTGCAAAGTAAAGGAGCTGTTACAGTGGAGGATTACTGGCCTGAATGTCAATATTATGACATAGTATGCGTGTGTTTCGTGTTTGGTAATTGCATTCATTGTTGCTTTTGTTGTGGTCACCCATTTACAATGCTTGGTGTCAGTTTATTTATCTCTTGTAAAAATAAAATACAGTGAGTGTGTGTGAGTTGTGAAAAAAAAAAATCATCTGTCAAGTTCACTAAACCAGGTTTAAGTGTTCCTTAACCTGTTCTTACTTGATCAGCATGCCTATGCTAATCTCTCCGCTGGCATTCTGTGACGTACTATTCTTTTCATTCATGACACTTTTCTCATGGCAATATCATGATTTGAAATGTTATATAAACATAAATATATTTTGGTATTCATTAGTTTAATATCTGTCATCTGACACACTGTAAGCTCTGCAGAGAAGTTACTCAACTCTGTACCAATTTCATCCCAGCTCCAGTAGCTATTCAGTAAATATTTTTTGAAGGAACAAAGGATAAATAATTGGGTACCTTTCTGAATTTGGAAATTGATGGATACTCTTAAATTTCAGCTAGGCACAATTAGTAAAGAAGGAAGAGTACCATGTCATGCAACACAGATATTTTTTAAGTCTATTACTGCCTGTGTTAGGCAGGGTCATTTTAGGTCTTAATGATAAAACACAATACAAACTCATTTAAACAAAATTAATAATTTATCAACACAAGACTGGAAAGCCCAGGATTGTCTTGAAGTAAGATTTGATCTTGTCTTCAACACACAGCACTAGAAGGAATACTCAACAAAATCAGGGATATGCATCTGTTTTGTTCAATGATTTATCCCAAGTTCCTATATGAGTGCTGTCATATAGTAAATGCTCAATAAATACTTGTTGAATAAATGAATGATCAATCTCTGTCTCTTGGAAAAAAAAAAAAAAAAAAGAGGAAAGGTTGGAGACACACACAGACACAGAAAACCATGTGAAGACAGAAGCAGAGGTTGGAGTCTCACAACTACAAGCCAAGGAATTCCAGTGATTGCTGGAGCCACCAGAGCTAGGAAGAGGCCCAGAAGGATTCTTCCCTAGAGACCAGAGGGAGCATGGCTCTGCCAGCACCTCGGCTTCAGTGTTCTCTCCTCCAGAACTACGAGAGAATAAGGTTCTGTTTTTTTTTTTTAATTAATTAATTAATTAATTTTATTTTATGGCTGTGTTGGGTCTTCGTTTCTGTGCGAGGGCTTTCTCCAGTTGCGGCAAGTGGGGGCCACTCTTCATCGCGGTGCGCGGGCCTCTCACTATCGCGGCCTCTCTTGCTGCGGAGCACAGGCTCCAGACGCGCAGGCTCAGTAATTGTGGCTCACGCACCCAGCTGCTCCGCGGCATGTGGGATCTTCCCAGACCAGGGCTCGAACCCGTGTCCCCTGCATTGGCAGGCAGATTCTCAACCACTGCGCCACCAGGGAAGCCCCGGTTCTGTTGTTTTAAGCCACCTCATTGGTGGTAATTTGTTAGAGCAGCCTTAGGAAACTAATAAATGGAATTTCTAGGAAAGGTCTCTTCACTCAAAAAAAGAGACTCAGGGGGCTTCCCTGGTGGTGCAGTGGTTGCGAATCTGCCTGCTAATGCAGGGGACACGGGTTCGAGCCCTGGTCTGGGAAGATCCCACATGCCGCGGAGCAACTAGGCCCGTGAGCCACAATTATTGAGCCTGCGCGTCTGGAGCCTGTGCTCTGCAAAAAGAGAGGCCGCGATAGTGAAGAGGCCCGTGCACCACGATGAAGAGTGGCCCCCGCTTGCTGCAACTAGAGAAAGCCCTCGCACAGAAACGAAGACCCAACACAGCCAAAAATAAATATAAAAATAAATAAATAAATAAAAGATTGCTATTTAAAAAAAAAAAGAGACTCAGGGAGAAAAGAAAAACTTGGTGGATGAGGAAACAGCGAATGATTCTGTATGGCTGGTGCACAGGCTGAGTGAGTGGTGAGTTAAGGCCCAAGAAGAGCCTGAAAAAGTACAGGACTCAGCCGGCCATCCCGGAAGTCCTGAAAAGCAGCAGATGCTAGATTGTGTGAAGGACTAGGCTGAGGGAATTGTGAATCACAACTGTGTTTTCTTTTCACTTGCTACAGATGTAGCTTTCTTCTCCAAGTGTTGGCTAAAGTGAATTGTTTGCTTCCTGTCTGGTTATTATTGACATTTCCTAGGGGTGCTGCCCTGCCCCGGCCTAACGGCTGCCCTTCCTCTTCTGGTAGCTCAGATTCACTGAGGGAGAGGCCAGGGGGCTTCTGCAACAGGAGAAATTAGCCTGTCATCTCCTTTAGAACGAGATGCTTGCTTCCTCAGATACTCTATTTCATACCGTCAGATCTACGGTGCACAGTTGGCCTTTTCTATACCCCAAGTTCTGTCCTGGGATCCCATCTTCCCCACCAAAGTTATCTTCCAAAGAGAGACTTTTTAAAGTGAAATTTCCTGTTTCAGGAACCTTTTGTCTCCCCTTTTAACATCATCACCTTCTCTGGTCCAGTCCACATCCCCAGCACCCAGGCAATTCACTCTAGACCGTGGGGATGGACGAATAGCCATGATTCACCATCTTGTCAGCCTGCCCAGATGACACACATGCATTTTAATAGGGACCCTCTGGACACGTATTTTCACAGAGCACAGAAGGCGGCTGATATAGGTACTCTGAACAGAGGAGCATAGTGGGCTGAGAGGAGCAGATCTTTGGAATCTCGTCTACTTTGAATTCAGGGTGCACTCCTTGCTGACTGCATGGTCTTGAGCAACTTTCTTAACCTTCTGAGCCTCAATTTCATCATCTAAAAGTGAGGATGATACTAGTACCTAGCTAGTGGAATGGTGGTGAATATTAAATAGATAACATACGGAAAGTACCTAATGTGGAGCCTGGTACACTGTAACCGTGGCTCTTAATATTTCTCAATCTTGGCACTATTGACATTTGGGGGCAGATAAATTCTTTCCTTTAAGAGACTGTTCTGAGCATTGTAGCACATTTGGCTGCATCCTGGCTTCCACTCACTAGATGCTAATAGCCCTCCACACCCTCAGGCCCCTGGCTGAGAACCATTGCTTTAGAGTCAGGTGGGCAGGTCTTTGTACACCTCTTCAGAAACAGAGGTAGATGATTTTCTGTCCTGTCTATATATAGGACACAGTCCACACAAATGGCCTTGTTATGACTAGTGACATTTTTCCTATTTGAGTAAAAAATCATCCTTCTTTCTAAGCACTGAAGTGTGTATCTTGTCTGGTGTACTTCAGATTTCCCTCTCCATGGGCACGGGAACGTGAAGGAATAGCAGGATGTGAGGGTGGGGTCTGATGGCCGAATCGCTTTCCAACGCTAGCATTTCCTTGATGTCTGATTTTTCCCCTTAAAAATTCATTCTAATTTTGCTTTCAACTCAATTGTTTAGTAATTGCTGTCTTCATAAAAATGGAATGTCCCCTCTCCTGTTTACTTGAGTAAAATACTCAAGGGGCAGTATTTTACCCTGGGGTTTGGGTCCCCAGGCATACAAGAAAGCAGCCCAGTTAGAACAGAATGGCGTTATGTGGATGACCTTTGAGTTGTTGGTGGTGTTTTCTTCAAAATCTATCAGGTATTTTTTATTTTATGGGTTAATTTCACCAACAGCTAAAAGTCCACTTTCCCCTTGCTTCTGTGCTGCTTTTTAAAACAATGGACTTTCAACAGGGGGAGAAATGAATCCTTAAAAATTCAACTTGGACTTTCAGTTATAAGATGAATAAGTCCTGGAGATCTAATGTGCATTTAATAATACTGTATTGTATACTTGAAATTTGCCAACAGAGTAGATCTTTTTTAAAAAAATTATTTTATTGACGTATAGTTGATTTACAATATTGTGTTGGTTTTTGCTGTTCAGCAAAGTGATTCAGTTATACATATATATACATTCTTTTTCATATTCTTTTCCATTATGGTTTATCAAAAAATATTGAATATAGTTCCCTGTGCTATACAGTAGGATCTTGTTGTTTATCCATTCTATATATAATAGTTTGCATCTGCTAATCCCAAACTCCCAGCCCACCCCTCTCTCATCCCCCCACCCCCTTGGCAACCATAAGTCTGTTCTCTATGTCTGTGAGTCTGTTTCCAACAGTGTAGATCTTAAATGTTCTCACCACACACACAAAAAAACAGTAACTCTGTGAGGTGATGGATGTATTCACTAACTAGATTGTGGTAAGCATTTCCCAATGCATATGTATATTAAACCATCATATTGTACCTCTTTAAAAAATCATATTGTATATTAAATATATACAATTTTTATTTGTCAATCATATCTCAGGAAAGCTGGTGAAAAAATAAAAACTATAAGAAAAAAAATTCAACTTGGAAAAGGTAATATTATCAAAGAGTGGAATAAATGCTGAAATAATTTCCTCCCCAAATGATCAAACAGAATCACAAGCATTCAGAAAAAGCTGTTTGAGAGCGTGCGCCCTAGTAGACATTTCATTCTGTATCCTGTAAAAACTATATCAAAGATGTTGGGATCCAGTCTCTTTGCTTCTATGGTCATTCTCTGAACCCCCATCAGACCACAGAAAGGAACGTTACATTAAATGCTAATTCTCACTTTCATGATTTAATGAGCTACTTCTGAGAAAGCTCCTGTTCCACCAGCCCATCAGAAATGTCTGGGACGGCTAGTGTAGAATTAAGGTGTGGGTCACCCAGCTGAAACTAATGTCAATGGTTCAGTTATTCATTCATGTTCTTCAGACTCTCGGATACACCTCCACTGGTTACCAGGCAACCACAGCTCATTGCAGTAAGTATACATTAAGCATGGCCTCTACGTGTGAGTATGAAAGGGATCTGAGGATTTTAATGAGAAGGCACTCATGAGCTGAACTAGACGGTTATCTCTGTTATTATGTAAGACAAAATACGAGGAGGGCCTTTACTATCTTTCAGAAAGTGGATTAATACTATTTTCCTGAAAAGCCTTCGTGCTTACAAGGGGACAGCCCTACACAGCACAGCCTCAGAGCTGGATGATATGGAAAATCTCAAGAGTCCATTTTATCGGCTGGAGGAATTCCGGTTAAGAACTGAGTTTAGGACAGGGGTTTACAAACCCTGCTTCTCAGGCCCTTTCACTCCTTGTACTGTAGGAAGGGAGACTCCAGGAGAAACTAGGAAGGTTTTTATATTAGGGTTATCTTATCATTGTGCCTAATGTCTGCAAAAGTTTCTTGCCAAGAGAGAATTCAAAGTATTGTGGCAATGTGGCAGGGTTTGAGGTGGTGGCATGCTTTATATTACTCAAGGTGGCATTGTCGGCTGTGTAGGAGGTATATGAATTGAGGGGGGGGTGTCGCTAAATCAGGGGGCCTATTGAACTGAGGTCATGAGAGGCTCATTTGCTACGGCTGAATGGTAAGAATGTAGTCTTGTCTGCAAATACCGTATGATATCACTTACATGTGGAATCTAAAATATGGCACAAATGAACCTATCTATGAAACAGAGACAGACTCACAGACCTAGAGAACAGACTTGTGGTTGTCAAGGGAGAGGGATGGACTGGGAGTTTGGGGTTAGTAGATGCAAACTATTACATTTAGAATGGATAAACAACAAGATCCTACTGTATAGCACAGGGAACTATATTCAATATCCTGGGATAAAACATAATGGAAAAGAACATAAGAAAGAATGGATCTATGTGTATAACGGAGTCACTTTGCAGTACAGTAGAGAGTAGCACATTGTAAATCAACTACACTTCTATAAAAAAAAAAAAAAAAAAGAATGTAGTCTTATCTGGATAGTGGCAGGCTTTTTTCTCCCCCTATGTGCCTTTTGTGGCTGCTACTACTCTGGGAAGAAATTCAACTTCAGAAAGGAAACCATGTGGTTCTAGGAGTTGTTCATATATATTAGGAAGGAATGGTATAATGATAAAAACATGTTTTTAGAAAAAGACAGCCACCTTACTTATCTATGCACCTAGAATTGGAAGAAAGATTATGGCAAGTGTTTATCTGAGTCTGAAAGCATATTAGATACATAAACAGTAAAATTTCTAGCTCATGGTTACAGAATTGTTAGGAATTGACAGAATAGAGAACTACCTTATTCAACTGCTTTGATGATTTGGAACTATCAGATTCACAGTTTAAGATTTTGCTAAAATAAACGCTGTACAGATTTAAAAGTCAGATTTTGAAAGTTACAAAAAAATCAATTGATGATTAAAATGCAAGCTAAAACAATAAACAGTCACTCATAAGAATATACTAGCATTAAAGCACATTGTTATTGACTTTTGTAAACATCATAATCCTTAGTTTTTTTGACAGGAAAACATTGTTCCATCCATTCTTGTGATGATCACAATTTTTCAAATCATACTTATGTAAAGATAAATAGCATTCTGCAAACTTCGGGGAAAATCAACCAACAAAAGGTAACCCAATAGGCAGGGATATAATCTGGAAATGTGAATAGAATTCTTATTTTTCTAAGATATTACATATTTATATTATTCAAAGATCAGCACAGCACATATGCTCGTATTTTTAAAAACTTATTTTTCACTTCTGGAATGTTAAGTTATCCATATAACAGCAGTAAGCCAAAGACACAGACAAGTATCTTTTTGTTTTTATATATAATGTACTTAGGGACTGCATTATTTTACAGTGAATATGTTACAATCACTTTAGTTGCCATTTTTTGGCATCACATTATGCCTGCCATCAGTTGGACTGTTTTGAGATTCCCATTGAAGGGCAATTTAGGGTTTTTATGCTGCGGTTTCACACACATGCACACAAGACAGTAAGCAAGATGTGGACCAGGAAGACATTTCTGGTTTTGCTTAGCCAGATGTCCAGCACCTAGCAAAGCTCCTGATATTTAGTTAATTCTCAGTAAGTCCTTGCTGAATAGTAACCCTACTTCTATGTATTATAAATAAAACCCAAATCAAGCTTATTTCCTCAGTCCTCACCTTACATGTGGAAACTTCTCTTGGGGGAAAATAAAATCAAGAATATAGGAATATTGGCCTGTTTGTTTCATGGAGGAGAGCAGCTAGGTGGTAAGAGACTCAGATAGGTCCTAAGTGTGGCTTTGCTGCTGATATTGGGGGTATTACTTAACTTTTCTGGGTCTCAACTTCCTCAATATAAAATTAAGGGGTTGCTGTGGTCTGAATGTTTGTGTCCCCCCCAAAATTCATATGTTGAAATCCTAATGCCCAATGTGATGGTATTAGATGTGGGGACTTCAGGAGGTGATTAGGTCATTAGGGTGGGGCACTCGTGAATGAGATTAGTGCTTTTATAAAAAAGGCCTAACAGAGCTCCTAAGCCCCTTTTGCATATAAGGACAGGAGACAAAACACCTGCTATGAAGCAGGAAATAGGCCCTCACCAGAACTTGACCATGCTGGTGTCTTGATCTTGTAGTTCTCAGACTGCAGAACTGTGAGAAATAAATTTCCAACTTTTATAAACTACATAGTCTCTGGTATTATGTTATTGTAGCCTGAACGGACAAGAACAGGGGTCTAGGTTAGACAATCTAAAATATCCCCTATGATGCTGAAATTCTACAGTGCTAAGACATAATCTGTGGCAAGTCTAACTAGAATATTACTCGGAAGAATTATACCTTATTTGTCTCAGGCTACCAGGTTCCTAGCGCAGGGTCAGGGAACATAAGAGATGTGTAATATATATTTAAAGAACAAATGAATAAATGAATGATCATTATAGGTATAAATGTGGCATAAGAATCATTAGGATTTTTCACAAAAAGAAGGAACCCTTCTCTGGATACTGATTTTTGCAATTAAAATAAAGTCAGAGGATTGCTTTTTTTTTTTTGGTTGAAGTATAGTTGATGTACAATGTTGTGCTAGTTTCAGATGTACAACAAAGTGATTCAGTTATATACATATATATGTGTAGATATAAATTCTTTTTCAGATTCTTTTCCATTATAGGTTATTATAAGATACTGAATATAGTTCCCTGTGCTATACTGTACATCCTTGTTCTTTACCTATTTTATATATGGTAGTGTGTATATGTTAATCCCAAACTCCTAATTTATCCCTACCCACCTTTGCCCTTTGGTAACCATAAGTTTGTTTTCTATGTCTGTGAATCTATTTCTGTTTTGTAAATAAGTTCATTTGTAGCATTTTTTAGATTCCACATATAAGTGATATCATATTTGTCTTTCCTTTTTTGAAAACTTGGAGTTTTATTTCATATCAGTTATTATTCTTATATTATACATGGTATTTGAATCATATGATTTAAAAAAATTCAAAACAAGTTTATGTACTCTCTTAAGAAGTGCTAATAGTGTCATTATATCTAGAGACATTTTTATTTCGCATCCAATACAAATCCTTTCATAATTAGTTATAAATATTCATTTCATAAATATTCTTAAGGAGAAAAAAGGAAGAGAAATCCTTGCCTTAAAAAGTCCCCAGTTCTAGTGGTGATTTGACATAACATTTAGCCCCCAAATTCTATCAGTCTACAGCTTTAGACATCACTTCCAGGCTTACGCTCACATTAATAAATGAGGTTTTTGCACAAATAGGTGTCAGAACCACAAGGTGCTATATCTTTTAAACTCTTGTTGAACAGAAATAGTGCTATTTTTAGCATCAACCTAAACATAAACTTATTTGCCATGAAAAAAAGATTTGTGGACTTATAAACAGCTTACCCTCAGGGAATATTTTAAATGGAAAATTCTAGCATTATGTTACAAACATATTCTTCTTATAGGATTAAACTGGAAAGCTCTTTTAGAGTGGCAGTTTGCTGCAGTAGAAAGATATGACTTAACATTCTTGTCCTGCCACTTACCAGAAATATGACATTAGCAATTTACCTTAACTCTTGGAATCCTAGTTTTTGTCTAAATAAGAAGGGAAATAATAGGCAATTTGAAGGGTTGTTATGAAAATTAAATAAGATAATGTTTGTGGAGCATCTGCTTTGGTGCTTGGCACAGAATGGTACAGATCCTCCCTATAAGGTCCCCTTTCCCCTGATGGAGTGCTTCCCTTTTGTTGTAATGGCTGGGCGAAGTATTAGAATCTTCACCACACTAAAAACACTCAAACTTTTCTCAAAATATGACCCTTCATGCTTCATTCAAAACCAAAAAGGACTACTCTGAGCTTGGTAAAGAAGATTCAAGTACTAACCAAAAAACTGGGTACTTGTCCTTGACGAAAATTTCAAAGGGAAGATGGACAGATAACATGAGGAATTACATGAGACTGTGAGTGACTGAATGAGATGGCTTTTCTTTCTCTTGTCTACAATAGGAGCTGATCTCCTAGAAATGGCCCAAAGGGCTATGTGAATTCAGAGATAGGACTGATAACTGCTGAGCCAGGAGGAGTTCATCAATGACTTCACTGAACCCATAATAGCAATAGAGGTGGTGGATCTTGAAAGATGACTAAGATATTCCAAGTCTCTGAAGAGTGCATGTGTGCTTGTGAGTGAGGGGGGATTTGGAGTGGGGTATGGATGCGAGGAACGTCTAGGCAGAAGAACCAGCATGAGCAAAAGTGAAGGCACAAAGAGCATGGCTCAGAGAAGGCAGATCATCCCCATGTTAGCAAAGGTCAACTGATGAGGAACAAAGGCAGGTGCTGAGACTCAAGGGGTCTGTTGTGCTTCTATTATGACATGCTAAGGAATGCAGGAGGCAGATATTGCTCTGCAGTTGATGGGGCAGCCAACACTGGCTTCGAGATTGAAGTGGGTGAGGTTAACTAGATCAGCTGCTGTTCTGCTGGGTACCTATTACATACCAGGAACTGTACTTTGTTGTTTCATGGATATTATTTTCTAGTCTTCACAACAAATTAGATATATCTTTTCAGGTGGGGAATGTGAAGCTCAGAGAGCTTAAGTAACTTGCTGCTCAAGATTGTACCTTCTTCCATTAAGCAAATGGCATGAAAGAGCAATAGGGTTTTAAAATATTAACATCAGGACAAACCATTAAAGAAAGAATGGAAATGATGAGATCTGAATGTCAATTAGGAAGTTGATTCAGGCAGTCATGTTTTAAAAGGAAAGGAGATTAGGAACACTGAAAAGAGGGAATTTGTGTTCAAAGTGAGGCTGTTAGACATTTGAGCAAGATTTCTTAATACAGGTTTATTCTAGAATGACATGCATTTTAAGATAATAAACAATGTTGCTTCTGTGTTTTAAAGTTACTTGATGACTATATTACACAAGAGACAGTGCAGCATAATAATTAAGTGCTCAGGCTTTAAGCCAGACTGCCTGGATTTGAATTTTCACCCCAACTTACTGAACCTCAGGCAGGTGATTTAACCTTCCTGGGCCCTAGTTTCCTCATCTTTAAAAAAGGAGATGATAATATTACTTACAGATTTGTTTAAACATGAAATGAAGTATATGTTCATACAAAACAGTGTTTGGTATAAAGTAGGAACTCAGTAAGCATTAACCAGCAATTGCTTTGTGCCTATGTCCTTATTCACCAATTGTTTGTTTAGAAATTACATACAGTGTGCCAAGCACTGTGCTTGTTTCCAGGGATGCAAACATAATAGGGAAGAACTTTTGTATACTATTACAAGTTAATCACTAAAAGGATGCTGTCTATAAGCTTAAATTATACATAATGGCCCATTTCTGGGAACCCTTCTTCCCAGGTAATGAGTGTTAAGCTAAGATACCTTTGTTTAGCTCACAGGAAACATCCTGACTAGGCCCACCTGTGAATGACTGCAGGGAGGAAGAAATTAACACATCTGACTGACCAGAACCAAGAAATGTTTGACTTTACTGCCTCCCCTTTTAGTATAAAAGAAGCCTGAATTCTAACTCAGGCAAGATAGTTCTTTGGGACATGAGTCCACCATCTTCTTGGTATGCCAGCTCTCCAAATAAAGTCATTATTCCTTGTCCCAATCACTTGTTTTTCAATTTATTGGCCTGTTGTGCAGTGAGCAGTAAAAGCTTGGACTTGGTAACACAAAGATGAGGATAACAGATGATTTCTCTTAACAGATGGATAGCACTTGATTTTTCCAACATCATATTCTGTGGTTCAGCAGAAGTACTACGGCTATACCTTGGTTAAAGCACTTTCTACAACTCTTTGGGCACCAGTGATTTAAAATATCTATTCATAATGTTGCTCATTAGTTTCAGGACTAATAATTCCACTTCTCCTACCCCCTCCTCCAATATGACATTAAGGTATGTTCAGCCTGAGTTATCTCTTATGATGGGTGTTCCCCTTGACCCACCAGGCAGTATTACGAAGTTAGTGAGATGATTTCAGTAGTCTCTGCCCACTTATGTGTACCAAACTCTCAGAAGCTGAGTGTTTGCATCATTGTCTCAGGAGTTTCTTCCTTGCTAATTCATTCGAATTATGTGTAATGTAGTATGCATTATTAATGGATGTATTTCTCTTCCCAAGACTATTTTTTCTGAATATGACTTTATAAAGCCTCATTTCCATAAACTTGAGAGAAATGTGAATGATCAGAATTTTCGGTGTTGTACCAAACTAAGGAAGATGTGAGAACACCAGTTATATACTGCATTTTAAACCATACCATTAAGCTACACATCCCTGTGTCTCCCAATTTTAGGTTATGAAGGGGTCCAAGAAATTCTGCTCATGGCCGCATTTTCACATTGTCTAAAAGGATTCTCAGTTAGGCATTGCAGGTTTAACATTGACATTGGTTGAACAGATGAAAATTTGTTGGTAGGAGGGACACCATGTCCTTGTGAGTGTACCCACAATACATTAAAATGGACAGATGAGCAGTCATCATGACCTCTGAGAAAAGATTGAAAAGGAAAACGTCTACATAAATAAATGAGAAGGAAATGAAAATAGCGAGGCACTCACGTTTAAAATAAGCAAGTGAAGTGCCAAAATGATTAAGTACAAAGCCTCTTTAATATCCAGGAAGCCCTTTAGAGTGAGTGCGATTGTGGGGCAGCGGTGAATTGTTTACCTGTCAAAAAAGGAAGGCTTTGGCATCCTCATCACTTTGCTTTCCAATATATTCAGTTTTTATTAAGGGACATGGGAAATGTTCAGACCATAAGGGATCTTCAAATAGCAAACAACCATTACTGAAAGACAGTGATCAGATCCATAATAAAATAAATCTGAAGCCTGAGATTTAAATGTGAATGCAGGAATGAGACTGATACCCTGTGAAGTTCTTATATTGGGCATACAGAAGGTTGTGAAATGCGAATATTAGAAAAGTAAAACTCATATTTGGTGCCTATCTGAGAATTTAAAAAATCTTCCCATTAATTTGATACGCAAAATGGGAATATTGACAAAGACTCTATTAACACTAACAAGTTAATGCTGCAATATTGTATAGCTTAGAATATGGCTTTAAATATATTAGGTTAGTTTTTTTCAGTGTAAAAATATCCAGCTTTACATTTAACTTAAAATTTCCTTTCCTGAGAATCATTTATTTTACTTGGGAGAAGCAAGTAATCCCTGTTCACTTTTCTTCCAATAATTTTGGGAGAAATTAATGAAGCACTGATGGGTCGGTTAGGATCTAACCAAGAAAAGAGAAAACAGTCTAAATATTTAAAACAGATGGAATTTAATACAGGAAAATGGTTATACAGATGATGGAAGAATTGAGAAGCTAAACTGAGGATAGCAAATCAACCTGGAGGTTAGTACCAGCAGGAAGCCACAGACACCACTACCCACAAGTCTCAAGGGACAGAGGGAAGAGGTGACATTACTGGAGCTCAGAGTTCAAGGTCACTGGGGGAAGCTAGAGGCAACAGCGGGTGGGTCTGGGGCTGGAAAACCCAGCCTCTAGGGGTCAGCCCCCAAGGAATCAGCAGAATAGAAACAGGGCAAGGAGTGGACGTGAAGTTGAAAACAGGCACAGACCGGCACAGTGGAAAGCTGAGAGTTAAGTAAGTTAAGAAAATAAGTTTTCCATTTTCATTTTCTCCTCCGGAGCAATGTTACACTAGGCAAATTGATTTACTGATATTTTTAAAGGGCATTAAGTTTAGCTCCTGGGAATTACATTCAACAAATATCTTGTAAATAAATGAAATCACCATTTTAGTTCCACATATGACCTCAATAAACCAAATTTACACACCCTTAAGATGATGAGACATAATCCACCTTCACTTTGAAGTTAATAAAAGGTAGAAAGGAGTCATCACTGTCTTTTTGGATTAGATTTAGACAGTGGCCAATGCTCTGTCAGTTGCATTGTTTTATTCAGAATTGTAAACAGAGGTACATTCTGATGTTCTGGAAATCACCATTCTTTAAAGTAGATAATAAAGCCACACTTTGAAAACAGGACTCAGGAGGAGGTGGAAAAAGCCACACAATTTCCTCAATAAGACCACCACTCAATTCCTCTATTCCTCTCTGTTCTGCTGAGAAATGACAGTGCCATATTGCAGACTAATAGTAAAGCACCAATTTGTACGCTCATGTCTTTGGTAGCATGGAAGGGTAATTATGTATGGTGATGTAAAAAATATATATCCATCTATCTCATGATCAGGAAAACAAAGCTTAATGTGTGAGCACGTGTGTGCTTAATTGTGCACAGCAGTTTGAAAATCACACCTAACCTAAAGCATGCCCTACCTTAAATTAAGCAATATGAGATCTCCCGGTGGGCAGCCTCTGAAATGTTAGCCTTACCTCACACCCAGACCTGTAATGATTAAACTGTCATTATCACCATTAAGTTTTTCTCTCATTTATGTCATTAAAACATGGTCTTAGCTCATTTTGGCTTATTACTTTGATACTAAATACTGTTATATATTTAAAAACTTGATGACCTGTAGAATAGAATGAAGCATTACCGCATCTGCTTAATAGAAATCAGCAAGAGATGTCAAGGTCATCTCTGTATCTTACACCTCATCATTCAAGATGGTTTCTGATAATAAAAAAAAATAAACAAAAGGCACAGAAACTAAGTCTTTCACTATTTGGCACCTCATTAAAAGTATAAAATGCTGGTTATATTGAACCCCATTTTCTTTTCATGCAAGGAAGAGAAACACTTTAAGGGGAAATAGTTCAATGTCCATCTTAAATTTCTTGTCTCAGACTCACTCACCTAAAATTCAATGAAGAAACAGCATGAACTTTTCAAAACCATCTATTTTCTTTTCTTTGAAATGGCAGTCAACTCTGGCATTTAAAGACTTCCCAAGCGTTTCATCCAGGGACTGGTAAATCTCACTTATCTGCAATGAGAAAATACACTTTTATTTAACTAAGCAACTCACACTTACATGTTTATTACAGAAACAGAATGGGCAGATCTAGAACATATGGTGTTTTACAAATCCGTTCATCCACTAAGAACGATTTGTAATACTCAGCTCAGAACTTTGGTTTTCATTTACTATAAGAAATGTTGAAAAAATAGACATTTGTGCCAGAAGTTGTTTTACAGAGGAGGATGGTGAGGACCATGGTGAGGGGTAAAGTGACTGTCCAAGATTAAGCAGCTGGTTAGTAACAGAGTAGCCTTGAACCTTGGGCTGCTAACACTGCCTCTTGTTTTTGGTTGATTAAAAACTCAGAAATGGGAAAACCTGGAATCTTCTGTTTTCCAAGTTGGTAATTTTCTGGAATATTGTGTCACCATAATTTCTCCTAAAGCCAGGGAAACTACAGTTGAAGGCAGAATCCTCAGACCAGCATCCCCTCCAATGGTAGATGCAGGCGTAGGCTACCGCAGAGGCACCCTGACATGATTGAATGACCCGCACGCTTTATGATGTTGTAGAGCAATGGCGTAGATAGTAAATAGTTCAGAATATGGTCTGTTGGTGTTTCTTAACAAGGTGGAATGATTTTATAATCTCTTGCCTTCTGAGAAAACTCACAGATGAGAATGGAAGGATAGGCTCTTGGGCGCACAAGGCAATTTGCCCAAGAGTCCTGCTGCATGAAAGTGACCAGATGCTTTACCCACCATCTCTCATCAGCTAGTCTTTCCCACCCTTCTTTCTTCCCCTTCCCTTCCCCCCTTTCTTCTTTTCACCAACACACAGGCTGGATGTTACTATCCCACGTGCTAGGTGGCTTGAAGCAGCAGAAATTTGAAGTCAGGAAATCCCATGTTCAGAAGAAGGAAAAGAATGGGGAGAAGGGGGATCACAGCAAATAAAGCGGAGAAGATGTCTGATGGCAGTGAAGCCAGAAAAGGAAGGGACAGAGGAGCCTAGCTCTGTACTCTGGCTGGTGGGAGGTGGCCTCTGTCTCCAGATCCACCCTTAGCTTTCCTCTCCCAACTATCTTCTTCGGCCCAGGTTATCTAAAACAATGGCATAATTATTTTTAACTTTCATGGCTTCAGACCTCCTATGCTTTTGGGTTCATAGAGAAAATTCTATACAATAACTACCCCCAGCCTCTAATCCAAGTTCTCAGATATATTCATGATTGCATTATATTTATTTAACAGGACATAAAGAAATTTTCACGACACAATTAACACTTGTTCTCTCACATTAGAACCCAACAGTCTTTCACTGTACTTAGATTCTAGGGACATGCATACAACTGGCATTCTTTGAATTAAATGTATTATTACAACAGTAGCACTTTCAGATATTTTTTGTTTTCTGAACATACATGCTACTAATTTTTTAAAATTTGGGGTTTGGGTAAATTAGACCTATGCATCTGGGAATAAGTTATATGTTAAAAATATTATCCCTCCCTCATGAATGCAGCTCTCCAAGTCAGAGCAACAGGAAATAAATGGAAATCTTACACCATCTTATATAATTTTGTATGACTATATATATGTATATGATAAATCTTACACATACAGGTAAACTTGCATCCAGCTATATCTGGCAATGTAGAGTCACTCAAGAAATCCCTTAGGCCTGGGCACCTCTTAGGATCATGTGGCTGGTTCTGTTCCTCTGCCTGGCAATTTGGGGAAGCATGTTTTGCATTTTTGGTTTTTGCCCAGGTCCCTGGGTCACCCCAGATTGCAACAGACTAGGAGGGCGATGAGCTCAGATAGAGATGCTGTGTGAAAGGACCCACAGGGAGGTTCAGGTTTCACGCCTTAACTGGGATCTGTGACTGCAGTGAAAGTTGCCATTTGGATGATATCTTGATTATGAGCCAGCTTTCATTATTGCTGTTCCTACTCGAACAGGAAGTGGCCCCTATCTCAGCCTGTATCTCATAGGCAGTGATCGAAACCAGCTGTCTGGTAGGCAGCTCCATCCCTACCCACCTTGGCTTCTGTCCCCTGAGACCACTTCAGAGGATGCAGACTGATTATCCATAATTCTTTCTAGTCTTGAGCCTGAGGGTGGCCGCCTCCCAAACTGTCACTGAATTAAAGGCATCCGTCCTCCCCTCTATTCTCCCAGCAGCCCAGTGGACACTTGCAAAGCAAAATTCTCATGTGAACATTGATTAGGAAGAGAAAATGATACTTTTCTCTCTTTAACTTATTTAATTCTACATCAGCTATCAAATTCTAGTTTGACTGTGTGACTTGAAGTTAAAATTTAGTGTCATGGGATAAAATAAAACTCTGTCTCCTTTCATCTGGCTCCCTGAAGAGCTTTTGGTCAGTGTCCGGATTGGAGTTAGGAGTCAATATCTTACCACTGAGCACCACAAGAGAAAGAAGTATTTGGTTCATTTGGGGTGTCAAATTTTAGTCCTATAGTTTGGATGGAAGTTGCTGGGGTCGGATTTTTTCTTATTAAGATAATCTCCTCAATGTAGAGCACACAGAAACAGAATGGACCACAAAAAAAGATAGTAATCTTTACACTAATGGTATCAATTTAAATAAAGGCTTGATAATCATTGGTGGTAGTGGGATTTGATCAAGCACATACACTCCCAAACGAGGTTATGTGGGAGCAAACCAAATATTAGACTGGAGTGAATATTCACATTTTTATTCACATTCATGTCCTTACTGATCTTCCCACCTAAAATAGTACTCCTCCCTCATTCTCTATTGCTTACCTTGATATATATTCACCCACATAGCACTTCTACTATTTATTATTTATTCATTGTCACTTCATGCTAGGATATAAGCTCCATGAAGGCAGGAACTTTGTTCACAATTGTACCCCTGAGGCTTGGAACAATGCCTAACAAATAGGCAGTAATATTTATTGCATGAATGAATGAATATACCTTGTGGTCCTCTTTTCTTATAAACATTTGATCCAGTTTCCTCTTTCTTACCCCTATGAGTTTGCACCATACTGAAAATGATTTCCTCACAATGGGAAAAATTCAAAGGCCTTTATTCACTCCGAAAAAATGAAGAACCCAAGTGAGCATTATGTCTACTTTCCTTGTTAGGTAGAACTAGGATTGCCTAACTGTGAAAAGGAGGATTGAAGACGATTTTGTCTAGTACCTCTTCTGTAGCCTTTTCTTCTCTTTTAGTTATGCTTGGGAGACTATAGTGTTATGAGTCCAGCTTTCTAGACTTCAGAGGTTAGGATGGAGACCACTTTCAGATCACTGTAGTCATAGGGAGCAGGTTCAGTGTTTTGAGGACCAGTTACAGATGATGAAGACCAGAGATCTGCAAAGGGCGCCCCAGAAAAATGCAAAGATGGAGCGTTGCACTGCACTCAGAAGCATGCATGTGGGGCTTTTCTGGTATTTTACACTGTCAGTTGGCTTAAGTTGTAGCAGTTATTAAGGGATGTGGCTAAGAATGGTCAAAGTCACTTGGGAAACAATAACTACTTGTTCAGATAATTTCCCAACAACTTAAATAGGTCCTGCTTTTTACGAGTGACTCTTTGCTGCCATAGTCACAAATGGCATGCTAGGAACTAGTATATATAGGATGGATAAACAACAAGGTCCTACTGTATAGCACAGGGAACTATATTCAATATCCTGTGATAAACCATAATGGAAAAGAATATGAAAAAGAATATATATGTATAACTGAATCACTTTGCTATATAGGAGAAATTAACACAACATTGTAAATCAACTATACTTCAATAAAATTTAAAAAACCAAAACCCAGTGGCATGCTAGGGTGTCATGCCAGTGCTGAGGCCGAGCTCAGGACTCTGGCTACCCCTGTTCACACACACAGCATCAGTCAGATCCCTAGCAACAATGAGGCTGGAGGAAGAGGAAACACTTAGATCTGAAAGGTCCTTGAAGCACCTTCTGATGTTATAGAAAGGAGGCTGAATAGGATCAGAAGCCTGGGTTTTATTTTTGTCTCTGCCACTAACTAGCTGGGCAAATCATTTATACTTAACTGGGTTGCCGTTTTCACATTAGTAAAATGAGGGTATTGGTTGAGACCAGTGCTTCTCAACCACGGATGATTTCACCCCCACCTCCCAGGGACAGTTGGCAATGTATAGAGACATTTCTGATGGTGGAGGGAGGGTAAGTGAGACTGGCATCTAGTAGGTAGAGGCCAGGGATGTTGCTGGACATCCTACAGGCACAGGACAGCTCCCGTCAGAAGATAATTAGCAGTCCTAAGTGACAGCAATGCCGAGGCTAAGAAGCACTGGTTAGATGGTTCAAGTCCCCTCAGTCTTAATAGTATTCTCTAATTTTACCACTGGTCTCCTCCAGACCTCTGACGCCGCACAAGTTAAGCCTGATTCCTCTCTGGAAGCTCCTCCAACTCTATCTACTGCATCAAACTCCTCCCACATCTCCCACCTCTACTCTTAGCCCCTCCGTACCCGGACCTTGGTGTCTGCACACCATGCTTTGTGTTCCTTCTCTGTAGCACATGTTACTACGTACAATTGCTATGAATTTTCTTCTCTGTATAAGAATATATGCAACTTGGCAGGGACTGTCTTGTTTATTTCTTCATCGTCTTTAGCACATCATCTTTAATGATGACTAATTCTCCTCACTAAATGTTTGTTCAATTGATGGTGGAACAATTAGCAAACATGAAGGTCAGTGTTTTCTCACTGTTCCCTACACAGAGTTGTGGTATAAACTTATTAGATCATTTCACCAGATTATTAGTTACTGGCCTAAGAACATTAAAGTGGCTCAGGAAGCTACAGCAAAGTGGATTTGGGATCATGGCCCTTGGACTAAAATCAGAATCACTCCAGACACAAGGTTATTAGGTCAGAGCCAGGGAGGAGACTGTGGAGATGGGCCTTTCTGGATGCTTTAAAGCTGGAGACAGAATTAGTGCACAGGGATGGATACTTGGGCACCCTCCTTGTTCCAAAGATTTGTTCTTGTTGACACAGAGTTCAGCCTGAGAACCAGGAAGATCTTGGATGTCTGCACATATTTCCTATTAAGGGCAGAGATTGTTGCTTCAGCCTCCGAGGATAAAGAGGCTGTAGCACTGGGACAGCCTAGCTGCTCCGATCCAGTGTGATCCGCCCAAGCACAGAAGGGCAGAATCACCAGAATCCCAGCAGAAGTTCTGGGCGCCAAGGGAATTACTGTTGAGACTGGCTGCATCTGTTTCTTGCTGTGCAGACACCTCATTTCTGTGAAGTTTTGAAGTCTTTGGCCAACTAATCAGGGAAATGAATCTAATCTCAGAGGGAGTCGTGCATCTGTAATCCCTGCCCATCGGATTGATACCTACACAGGGAAAGTAGAGTCACTGCCTGCCTCACCTCTCAGTCACCTACTTTACTACCCCCTAGGACATATAACGAGACCACAAGAGGATATTTGAGCAAGTGGAAGATAGTAGCAGAGTGTTCCGTTTTCCTCTTGATATTTCACCAACAGACAGGGATAAAAAAATTATGCTTCATCACTCAGGTTAAAGTAAGATAAAGTGGAGAGAACAACACAATTTGGATGAAATAGCTGTCAGAGGAATGGACATATACACTCTGCAGTGAATGTGGAAGTTTTTCCCAGCATAAAGCCAGAGGCCTGCTGACATTCAGGGACCCATAAGAAAAAAAAATATGCTTGTCAGCATCAGTTCTGGCGGGTATTCAGTCAACTGTTTTAAAGGTGCTGAGAAGGAAGAAGGTGGTTTATAAAGGATTCCTCAGCTCTGTTCCTTGCACACCACGTTTTTCAGAGGGAATGCCTTTGTGTTTCTATCTGCTGCATCTCACTGTAGGCTAAGGCAGGTGCTTACCCAGATGATATTTGCATTTTAAAAGAACTTCCTCCCCATATGTTTAATGATTTGCACTGCACCTGGGCAGTGTCCCTCACAGAGGAGCTCGAGCATGGAGAACTCACTTGAGTGTCCGTCATTTTTTCTTTTTAAAAATAATAAATGTAGGGCTACCCTGGTGGCGCAGTAGTTGAGAATCTGCCTGCCAATGCAGGGGACGCGGGTTCGAGCCCTGGTCTGGGAAGATCCCACATGCCGCGGAACAACTGGGCCCGTGAGCCACAATTACTGAGCCTGCGCGTCTGGAGCCTGTGCTCCGCAACAAGAGAGGCCGCGATAGTGAGAGGCCCGCGCACCGCGATGAGGAGTGGTCCCCGCTTGCCGCAACTGGAGAAAACCCTCGCACAGAAACGAAGACCCAACACAGCCATAAATAAATAAATACATAAATTAATTTAAAAAAAATGTAAGAGTAATTAGCTATATGCCACTATATATGAAGAAGCAAGTTTAATAAAAAATGAATCAGAGATGACTGGAAACTTACAGAGTTTTTTAAAAAAATAAAGTAACTACTTTTAAGAAGTGTGGAAAATATAATAAATTATAAAGAAAACTAATGTCATCCACATTCCACTACCCAGAGGCAATCCCTATGAAGGTATTCTACATTTACTATATTATCTATACATTATATCTCATTATCTATACATATATATGCATACACACATAATTTTTAATGAAATTGAGGGATTATAAACTATATGTAATTTTATTTCAAGTTTTATTTTTTGCTTTTTGTATCCTTTTTATTATTAGTGATCCACGCATATTCAGCATGAATACTTCCTCTTTTCTGGCTATTAAATTATTTTATCAAACTTGCTAATTAAATGATATGACATATGAAGGTACGGGGCATCCAAAGTCACCAAATCCTTCTTTAGTTTACTCACGTGCTTTATATACACTCACATCCACACAGAACACATTTCTGTTATATTTCAGAAGAAGGCAGTAGATCATTTTATTTTATAGTAGTGCTTATTTTGTTACAGAAACCTCTACTGTACAAAACCCATGTATCCCAAAATATCAGAAAAACAGGAGCCATTTTTTTTTTCAGAATATGCTTTTAGAGAGAGTGATTACCTCATTTTGTAGCTTAAAAAATACAACTGTGAGATCAGTGAGTGTCTCATTAACTTACACAATCACTAAACTGAATTGTCTCAAAAGTTTTCTTAAATGAAAATCTCCTTTTATGAACAATATGCACCTACACTAAGTACACAGAAAAACTATCCCCTAGTGATGACCTCATTAAAACTTTAAGCTCTGCATGTTGAACTTAATTCCAAGAAAGGCGGAAAGATGAACAGATTTTTTGCTGACCAGGAGAAAAAAGATTTACCCAAGCTCAGCCTTTTGTCTCTTGCATCTCAGTACACCTGCCAAATTGATCAAAAAGAGAATTAAATTGAACTTTGAGTGTTAAATCAGAATGTGTCAAAGATTTATCCAATTAATTTTTAAAAAGACAAAATTTTAATTAGCCGCAGGCAGGTATATCATAGAGTCTACTGAAATTTCCCTGGTGATATGTGACCATCAATATCTGCTTCAAATTTATGCTCATTCATTTGCTGAAGTCCTGCACACTTCTTAGAGATTAATCATGCCTTGTGATTTGATATGTGTCTGATTTTACCATGATGTAAAGATCAAAACAAATAGAAAAGGAGAAAGGAAGGAAGGAGAGAAGAAAGGAAGGAAAGAGGGAGTGAAGGAGGAAGGAAGGAAAGAAGTCATGAAACTGGATATGGGGTCGGGGAGCCACATTAAAAAAAGATTTTCTGGACCTTTACCAGTTACATTCTTAACATTAACGAAGTGATGGATAAATATGGGAGTAAATGTTTCCATGCAGAGTACCATACCTCCTCCAAATATCCTGAATTAAATTTTTGTACTAAGCAGATAGAATTCCACATTTTTAAACATTACTCTTCTCTAATATATTACAGAAAACCTAACCAGAAAGCTCACTCTCATTAAAAAACATGTCTGCATAATAGCAGTTATTTGGACACAATTTCAGTGACAAACTTGTTTTTTTGTTTGTAATACATCTCATGTATCTTGTTTCCCCAGAAAAAAATATTTACGTGCAAAATATGGAGAGTGTTTTCTTAGACAAAGACGTGCTTCTTCTGGAAGTCATAAAGAGACAGAAGGATCTGATTCTGGGAGCCAATTCGGGCCTTGCCCTTCAGTGGTGCACTATGACCTTGACTGATGGCCTTGAATATGCCACATGCCCTAGTAGCCCCCTGAGGACAGCTGAGAGCCTGACTTATTTTCATCTGACTCAGAGAAGAGGAGTGTCTTTTAAAAAAATGGAGATAAAAGATATACATTTAATTTGGTATCAGTAATTTCCATGCAATTTTGGAGTTAAAAAAAAATATTATACCCTACATCATAGGTAAGCAAACCTTTTGTTCTGAAGGCCCCATAGAGCTTGTGATTATGTGTATTATATCTATCAATATTTACCTTATTAGAAATTGACTTAGAAATTTAAAAAAATATTTACTTATAAATGTATTTACATAACAATGGTAAACCTTTTAAATGTAACATAAGTGATATCTTTTTAAAAATAAAATAGTAATGTTTTCCAAAACAAAAAATGTAGTGAGAAGTAGGGCGTGCTTTTACAGTTTTGGAAAACTCTTTAATTTCTGGCTTCATAGAAAGAAAATAGCTGGGTTTTCTTTTCTGCTTCTGCACTTAACCTATTGCAATATGTTGTTTTGGTTGAAGAATATGAAGAAACTCCAAACTTACACAGATATGCAGTTCAGAAAGGTAGAGTATCTCATAGCCTTTCAGATGATTGTGGATATTTTTCTTTGATTTGCCTCTGAAACTCAACAAGTGTTGTTTCTTAAAGGTGAGTTGCCATGTGGAATCTGAAACCACATCAATGAACTTGGCATAGTCCATTACACCAAAATTCATGAGCTGTCTATTTGTGTTGATTTTTTAACTTATGCATGATTTTCCAACATCATGAGTTGGCCATTTGAGAAGTATTGGTTCACTGAGTTATGCAGATCTTCCAAATGTTGAGCCATTTCACTCTCAATAACAAAGAGTCGTATTCGTTAATGTCACCATTAATCTCATCAGAAAAGTCTTTTAGGTATTGGGAAGCTGTCAGGCTCACAGTGACAGATGTAAGCTTTCCAAAACTCTGATTTTTACTTCAAAGTTTGAATTTTATCATTGTCAGAGAATACTGTTGGTTTTCTCTGCTGTGACAGGCTCGCTTCATTCATTTTCAAGGAAATCGTCGCCAAATACCGCATCTGAGTAACCATAGTGTGCCTGCCAGCTGTTCTTTCAAGAAAACAGGTTGTTCTGTGAAAGACGTGGCTAGTTCAGTTTGCACAGCAAACAGTCTTACTCTCAGACACCCATCGTCCCTCGATATATTTCAAGAGCACTTTACGCTTTCCATTGCCTCACACAGGATATTAAAAAGATGTGCATCAGAGTTTCAAGATGGAATAAGATTTTTGTTGTTGTTATCGTTGCCTGCTTTGTTTTTTACTGTTTTGCACGACAGTGAAGAAGATAATTACTAACCAGTACAGTCTGGTGCCACTGCCGTGATTACAAATGATTGATTGTACAATCAATGTACAATGTACTTGATGTACAATGTTACAATGTACAATGTAACTTGATTACAGTTACACCAATTTTATCCACCATTACTTTTTCATCATCAGTGCAAATGTTCGCACAATCAAAATGGCAAATAATATGTTAGGGTTATTATTAAAATAGTTTTGGCCTCAAGGGCCCCATGAAAGTGTCTTTGAGACTTCACTTTGAGAACCATTGGCCTAAAAGGAAGGGAATACAGGAAGGTGGTTGAGTGAAGGCTCTGAGGTTGGACAGAGTGGTGGTAAACGGGGTGGTAAATCTCACCCCACTTTTGATTTAATGTTCATGTAATAGTGATTGAGTTACCTACCCACTCCAAGCCCCATTTTCCACACCTCTAAAATAGGAATAATAACAGATCTTACCGCCCAGAGCTGTTCCAAGGATTAAAGGAGATCCCTTAGCATAGTGCCTGACCCACAGTAAACTCAACAAGTATTAACTATGGTTACTCACATTTATATTATCACTTCTTTTTGAGATCAAGAAACAATGATGTGAGTAAATCAGAATATCAACTGTGTTTGTTGGAATCTGTTTATGCTACACCAATCTAAATTTAGTTCTACATTTCTTCTGTGAGTACAAGCTACACGCAGATATATATATTTTCCAACTAAGTTGAGTAAAGAGATAGATAGTTTGCCCTTTGTAGGCTGATTTTGCAAATCCTTATGTAGTCAATCATGAGAGAGATTTCTTGGTAGTTAGAGTTGGTGATGACAAATGAGAGATGGGATTTTGACGGGGACCCATGATCTCTCAATCCCTGATCTGCCACCTGCCACAGTTGTGTGAGGGAAGCACATATTACCAGTGGGTTACACTGATCAAAAAGCCAGATTACAAGGAGTCACAGGGGCGCCATTTGCCTAAGGCCTAGAACAAACGCTTGAGAAATGTCTCTCCTACAACATTTACTCTTGCCCAAATCTCAGTCCTCCAGATTTTACCACTTTGTGGAGAAAACTGAATTCAGGGAAATGGTTTCTAAGGAAAAAAGTGGGAATGAGGGTATCTGCCTCAGTAAAGGGTGAGGTGTGTATGCACACACACGTGCATACATGTATGTTGCACTCTCACCAACAGGAATTTGGCAGAGATTCTGAGTGTTGGAAAAGTCTAAGCTCATACGCCCATCAAACTGATGTAAATGGGGGAAATAGGTGGGTATAAGTCAAGGAGACCCAGGCACATTCTGCATGCATATTTTATCCATACGAATGTTTTTTACTTCTTCAAAGACGTATGCTCTCTCTTATTTTCCTTGCAATTATAAGAGGTTCACTTGGTCTATTTTTCTTTTTATTACTTTTGATATTGACCCGAGTAGAACAGAAAACATCCAAAACCAAACAGCTCTTAACAACAAGAAATCAATGATGCAAGCTTGATTATAAGTGGCACATGCCATTTGGTCTCAATGTTGAAAAAATAATACAGCGAGTTAGAGATGGAATTGAAATGAAGAGTGTGTGCCCTGTTGAGAGACAGCAGCTCCTTCTGGTTGTCCCAAGTACAAGCATGGACCCAGTATGGCCATATATTCCTATTTTCATGGTCAGGGTGGAAATCCATATCTTTACAAGAAATCTTCAAATTTACAAATGGATAGATCAAACAAAACATGTTGGCAGGATTTGCAGGCTACCATATTTTGCATCTCTCCAAAGATATAATTTCATTTCCCCTCCATTTCATGGATCAATGCACTGTGCCTTTGACTCATCTCTGTCACCACTCATTGGGTTTACAAGGGTGGGAAGGGAGGATAGAGAGGAGCCTTGATCGCCCTCTAGTGGCTACAAAGTGCCAAAACAATTAACTGAACATGCTGTTTATTTACTGGAAACTCACTAAAATCAGTAAAGCAGACTTTGGCTATTTTGTGTGAGATGTGAACCACATGGTAATTTTACTGTTAGTTCAGATTAGACTCTGGGATAATAGGCAACAGAAAGAAGGAACAGGGAAATCAGTTCGAGGAGAGACTTGAGATTTAGAATGCACAGGAGTTCCAGACCTAGCCACCAGGGAAAGAATCAAAAGTTCTGCTCCAACAGAAGGCAGGGCCAGCAGTACAGGCTGCTGGCTGAAAGGTGTATATTTTGTTTTACATGTAGAGAAGAGTACAGTGTGAAGGATCATCTTATCCACTGGCTAGAGTTGTATCTAGTAGTTACTGGCTAATTTGATCCCCGTTTTAAGAATTTGATAGTAGCTTAGCATTTATTAATTAATGGAGAACATATTATATCCTCTTGTGTAGAAGCTGAACTTGAGGAAAAAAATTTTAGGGTGGGAAATGAGATAAATTAGTTAATTTTGAACAAAATTAAAGAGAGTTTCAAATAGCTCAGTAATATAGAGCTAATAAAGGCTCTTGAGAAAGTTGAAAAATAGATCTTGTGACAGCCTTGTTTCACTTGGATGCCCATGTTATCTTAAAACACTGTCCCCAAGTATTATATGCCTCTAGCTCAAATGTCTACTTTCAAGGATGGTTCCCTCTGTGTATTCATTTCCTCGCTGGTTTGCCCTGCTTGACACACTCAGATAATTTAATGAACTGAAATACAATTGCTTTTAGAAGCTCAATACTTCATTATACTTTTGTTTTAAAAACAGTTTTTGAGTTGAGAGTATGTCAGCAAAACCACCCAAAAGAATGTGAATGCTGTTACAAGGTCAGCCTTTCAGAAGCTAGAGGCAGCTGTCATTGGCATGCTGTCAAACAAGCACCATGGGCAGCGCGGCGGCATGGGCCATGAGTCAGCAGCTCTGACAACACTAAATATGGTAACCCATTAATGTGCAAGATAACAGGTACCCATGCTGCTTCAGAAAGCCCTAGAGAGAGGAAATATTTCATTTTTCAGGTTTATTCAGAAGGAAATCCGCGTAGGTCATTAAAGCCCGGATGTGAGTTCCTGTGTATGTTCGTGTGTGTGTCTGTATTGGAACCTGGATTATGATATTATCCATTTGGATTTCTTCTGTGAAGAAAAACATACTCAGATTGAGAGCTGAAATGTCAGAAGCTAGGCATTTCAAAGGGGATACTGTTGAGCTAAGAGGGAGTCATGTTTTAGATCCGGGCTGTCCGATCTAATAGCCACCAGCTACTTGTGGCTATTGAGTAGTTCACATGTGCCTCATCCAAATTAAGATGCGTCGGAAGTATAAGATACACACTGGATTCCAAAGATACAGAACAAGAAATAGTGGATCATATCTTTTTGATAACTTTTTCTATTGCTTACATGTTGAAATGATAATATTTTTGATATATTGGGTTACGTGAAATATATTTATATTAATTTCACCTGTTTCTTTCTATTTTTAAATGTGGCTACTAGACAATTTAAAATTACATATGTGACTCACGTTATATTTCAATTGGACAATGCTGCTTTAGAAGATATTTGATTTCATCTCCTTCCAGTCTCTCTCTCTCTCTCTCTCTCTCACACACACACGCACACACACACACACACACACACACATACACACACGGGATAGGAAGGGGGCCATGGTAGTGGGTCACTGAAAAATTACAGGCTTCAAAGTTCCATTCAAGGTGCTGACTTGGAGATCTACACCAAAGAATGGGTACAACATAAGCCAAAGCCCTGGAAGACATCCTACCTTAAATGTCCAGCTGGCCTCAACTTTAGGTCCAGGGGTGAAAGGGCATTTGTCATAGTTCATTTAATTCTGGCCACTTTACTAAGAATGAAAGGGACCGCCAAAGATGCTGAAAATGTTTTCCTCTCATCACTCTTATAGAAGAACAAAATGAGCTCTGTAGAAATGAATTGGTGTAGCTTCCTGAACTTTTCAATCTGTTTTAGATATAGATGCTCTCAAGAATGATTTGACTGTGGTGGTACCAACTGGATCATAACACACTGGGCTAAAACTTCGACTTAATGAGGATTTTGATAAAAGCAAAATCCAGACACTGATTTGGCTTTTTAAAATCAACCAACGAAAAATCATACTTTCCAGATCTGCCTGAATGTGTGTTTTTTTTTTTTTTTTTTTTTTTTAAAGTCTCAAAAATGTGGTTTATTGCAAGGGTTGGGGGAGGGGACAGGGGAAAGAGGGAGAATGAAGTCAGATAATGCCAGCAGCCAAGGGTAAAATGGTCTGTGACATTATCCTGTCCAGAGCTTGGAGGTGCACAAGGGACGTAGGAGCAACTTGCAGTGACACACAGCTGCTGCCCCAGGAAAACGAGGCTTTGCCAGCTCGCACCTACTATGTAACATGCACTCTGGATGGCCATGCATCTTCAACCAGAACTTATACACAAATATGTGCACACCTGAATGTGTGTTTTTTGTTTTGAGTGTGATTTCTCAGTGCTATTAAATTATCCCCCTAAATTCTGGCTAGTGTTGACAGGTTCCTAGCAGCCTTTCTCCTGTACCTTGCTGCTCCATCCTTTTTAGCTTTAGTCCATGAATCAGATATGTCACCCAGCTTCTTTTCTTCTTCATCTTAGCCATCATCTACTTTGAGGACTGTGGAGGCCTGGAGTTGAACAGATGCCAATTTGGGGCTCCAAAGTCATTCACCTCTTACCCTTAAATTTCTCTTTCATCCATTTTAGCTTTAACTATTGACTTTACTTTTTATGAGTACAGCTGGAAAACAAAGAGCTGGGCAGAGGGCTCATTGATGGTGGCTGGGCCAGTCTGAACGATTGTCCAATGGTGTATTCTAGCAATAAAACGGTATTGGTGTTCTTGGCTCCTGAACTAGTTGGAAGAAAGGGTGAAGTTCCTCAAATGTTTCTTCATTTAAAGCTATGCAAGGGGGACTTCTATTGGAGAATGGCTCATTTTACACCCATAAAATCTCTTTCTAGTATTCTTCTTTCCTTAAGTTGATATATACAAAATTTAGTGTATTCATGTAAAGTTACAGAAATGTTTTAAAGAAAATTAACAGCTTCGTATTTTAATAATTTTTCAGATATTTTTCATATGCATGCTTTCTTATTTAAAAAATTTGAATGTTACATTAAGTGGTACAATATGAACATTTTCATAAGGGATCAAAACTAGATAAACACTTTTACCACCACTTTGGGTAATTTTTAAAAAAACTTTTCAGTTTGGACAGGGAAAGGAAATTGATTTATACCACATTTAACTTTTTGACAAGTTTATTTTTTTCATCTAAATTCTGGACAAGTGTTTCTGAGCAACATAAAAAAAAGTGACTATATTTGGAAAACATACAAAGCAAGAAAAATTTAGGCAACCTAGCAGAAGCTTCCAGCATTTGTAGCATAGCAATCTTATATTATCTGATTCCAATGGTTGCGATTTAAAAGATGTTGAGTAAGACTACAAATATGGAAAGATTATGTAAAGCAGACTGACTTAATTGCACAAAATTTTAGATAACTGCATTACAGTGTTAAACAGAACATTTCACCATCTAATAGTTAGAATTTTCTCTTGTCTTTATCCTAGATTTATTACCAAGAAATATAACAAAAATAAGGACCCCTACATATTCTAAGATTTTACGGGTTTACTCTTTCAGAGAAACCAAACAAAGAAAAGCCACACCATTGATGGCAGCTGTGACAACTGTAAAATATGGTTTGGGAAACCTGACAGGGCTTGGAAGGCTTCGACATGAGAGTAAAAAGCAACTTCTGATTGCTCCCTGACCTGGAAGTTCAGGAAGAAAGGAGTTAATGGTGATTGACAGTTCATCTCAAGTCCTTTTAGCATGGCTTCACCATTAACAGAAGAAGAAAAATGACACGATTCTCAGACATTAAAGGTAAGAGGAGCCCCTCTGTTCTCTTGAATGTGATTCCTGGCGGGAGATAAAACTCAAAAGCATAGATCTTTCAAAGAAGATGTGGTACATATATACAATGGAATATTACTCAGCCATAAACAAACAATGAAATATTGCCATTTGCAGCAACATGGATGAACCTAGAGATTATCATACTAAGTGAAGTAAGTCAGACAGAGAAAGACAAATATCATATGATATCACTTATTTGTGGAATCTAAAACAATGATACAAAGAAACTTATTTACAAAACAGAAATAGACTCACAGATGTAGAAAACAAACTTATGGTTACCAAAGGGCAAAGTGGGGGGGATAAAGTACGGATTAACAGGTACACACTACTATATATAAAAAAGATGAACAACAAGGACCTACTATATAGCACAGGGAACTATATTCAATATCTTGTAATAACCTATAATGGAAAAAGAATATATATCTAAAACTGAATCACTTTGCTGTACATGATACATGATGTACGTGATACCTGAAATATGATAAATCAACTATACTTCAATTAAAAATAAACAAAAACAAAGTATATAGCTTTCACTGGCTTCACCATGATGAATTGCTTTAATGAATGGCTTACTTCACCTTTTCTAGGATTGACAGTCTGTGCTTAGTGTTTAGCAACATTAAAATTGGAAATGAACTCATGATTGAGATATGTCTAATTAAAGAAATAAAAGGAACTTATAACTGTAGCTTTCTAAAAGGAACTTATCAACTGTGTTAAAATTTGACAATGATATAAAGCCATCCTGTAATGGGATTCCTCAAAGCACAGAATGGTGGTCAAGAACATAATCCATTTGTATAACTTAATTCTTTCATCTGCAGCAAGAGAAACAGTCAACAATTAAATATTACTGTGAGTGTGTGTATAAGCATACGTGCGTGTGTGTGTGTTGGGGGCGGGAGTGTATGTGAAGCATCCCTTGTCTGCTCATTTGAGGGTAGAATGGAAAGTTGATAGGTTTAAGAATAAGGCAAATTGACAACTGAATTTCTTTGTGTGTATGAATATTGACTTTTTTCCCCAGAGAGTCTATCTACTCCATGGCCCAATTATAAGACTCCTGGAAAGACTGGCCCTTTCACACTCCAACAAAATAAGAGTTTTATTGCACTCAAATGCATCAAGTTCTTAGAAAAATACTCAGGCAATCTAACTTCCAGAAAAATGTATCTAGCAGTACTAACAGTAAACGTAAGTACTTATAGGAAAGAGAACATAATTTAACCAGAGTAGTGACCCTTTGAATATTTTTAGAAAATATTAGCAATTAAACCAATAAAATTTCTGTGATAAAAGGTGAAAACACATAAGAAAATCAACAGTTGAATTGGCAAAATGCACAACAGTCTGCTTAATATTTCTAAGAGTTTTTCCTTCTCATCTAATAATAGTTAATAATGACGAACAGAATACTCAAAAACACTTACCTGCATAGCTATGCTTTTAACCACTGTTGCCTTTACCAGATAAAGTTAAGCAAGTAGGATTCTGAGCATCTTTAAGCAGGGGAATGATGGTGTGGGGGAGGGGAGAGGAGGCCCTAGTTGTGGGGAGAATGACCTGGCTTATGCCAGGCTGATGTTCATCTTCCTCTTACCCCAAAGTACCACCAATTGTGTGAGAGAAAGGGAGGCAGTGATTTCCAATAAGTGACCCAGAGAAGGCTGAGGGTAGGTGGCTGTAGTTTGGGAAGGTCATTTCTTGAACCCAGCAGTTTACTTGCCTGACTACCAGATTTTGCCCGGCTGAATAAGAGAATACCATATGTTGTCAGCATGCTACAGGGTTCTGAAAAAAAATTACATATATTACTAAAAGAATTCCTTAATACTCTCTCTATATATATAGAATATAATGTTATATTATATATATAATATAATTCTATTATATATATAATTCTATGCAGCTTCCTAAATACATACATAGTGGAAAATTATCCTACATGGAAGATGAGTTCCAAAATCTTCTGCATTTGGGGCTCAGAGTATGAGGTTTGCTTCCAGAATGTGCCCAAGAGATTAACTTTCACAACTGAGCTCTGTTCCAGCTAGTCTTTTTTTTTTTTTTTTTAACATCTTTATTGGAGTATAATTGCTTTACAATGGTGTGTTAAGTTTCTGCTGTATAACAAAGTGAATCAGCTATATGTATACATATATCCCCATAGCCCCTCCCTCTTGCGTCTCCCTCCCACCCTCCCTATCCCACCCCTCTAGGTGGTCACAAAGAACTGAGTTGATCTCCCTGTGCTGTGGCTATTGTAAATAGTGCTGCTGGTGCAGATGTATCTTTTTGAACTAGAGTTTTCCTCTTTCCTGCGTATATGCCCAGGAGTGGGGTTGCTGGATCATACGGTAACTCTACTTTCAGTTTTCCAAGGAACTTCCATACTATTCTCCATAGTGGCTGCACCAATTTACGTTCCCACAAAGAGTCATTTCCTAAGTGAAAATCTCCTCCCTGTCAATTCACAACAGCTCTGATATATCAGCTATTTGAGATATCACTACTCAAGCTGGAAGAACATTGTCCAATCACAGAAAATGGAGTATGGCAACCAGGTGAATGACTGAGGCCGCCCAAGCCCATAACTAAGTCCACAGTTCCTTGCTGAGCCACCACCCTAACCCAGACTTCCTCTCTGAAGAACACTCTGAATGTTGGCTTTAGCAGATTATCTGCAATGTCCTCTGACAGCTGGCAAGGAAAGTCCTCAAACCCTTTTACACAGTTTCAAATAAAGCTCAGACAGCATTAGCAAGTCTTCATAAGTACAAACTGGCTGAAATGGCCCATGTATCTGAAGATCTGTATTGTGGGCCTCTAGTTCAAAACTGTTTGGAATTTCAGCACAGATTCCACAGTGATACTTTAAAATTCCTTAGGGCTAAGTGTTTTTTCCTTGTCCTTTTATTCAAACTGACCACTAACACACTGGAGAGAATCAAGTCTCAACTATAGCATTCACCGGGGAGACAATCAAGGATTCAACTCCAGTATTCACTGTGAATAACAGACCCTGCCAGAAGTACTACGGGTGTGCTTAGGAAATGCAGCAGTAATCACTAAAAATGCTAGCGGTAAATCCATGCAGAGAGCTGTAAAACTGAAAAGCTAAGGCGAGGAAGAATGTTATTTTTAGCAATCAACAGGTAGAAGCCCGCTCTAGTTTTCCTCTTTTCTGATTGAATGTAATTATAAGAATATACAAAAAGCATAAGCGCTGATCATAGAGGTGATACAGTTTCAAGTATTGAATACTTGAGACGTGTAAGCCTTAATAAAATATTATCCACCTATGAGGTATTTATGTAAATCTTGGACTCTTGTAAGAAACTAATTTTTTAGAGGAATTGTACTAGATTTAGGCTTAATCACTTTGAAACAAATAATTTAATTGCTCTGCTTGACAATGTGGGTCATTAGAAAGTACCAAAATAAGGTTATTCTTATCCATTTCCAGAAAATGTATTCACTCATTTATGTATTTATTATGAACATTGCAGCTCATAGTGTGAAGTTATGAGCTCTGGAAAATACAATGATAAATTGGACCTGAACTCTGTCTCCTCTAGCCGTGGTCCCCAACCTTTTTGGCACCAGGAACCGGTTTCGTGGAAGACAATTTTTCCACAGACCGGGGGTGGGAAGGGGGATGGTTGAGGCGGTAATGCGAGCGATGGGGAGCGGCAGATGAAGCTTGGCTCGCTCGCCCGCCGCTCACCTCCTTCTGTGCAGCCCGGTTCCTAACAGGCTGTGGACCGCTACCGGTCCACTGCCCGGGGGTTGGGGACCCCTGCCCTATAGCACGGAGATCTTGTAGAGTAATGAAGACTCACTACTCATTACTCAGACTCATGGGGTAATTAGCTGTAATGTGGTATCAAAAGTACCAAGAGCCAGAGGAGAAATGCATTTACGGTATTAGGATTTCAGAGGATGAAGAAAAGTGGAAGAGATTAGTCCAGCTGGGGCATCTGGGGGCCTTCACCGAAGAAGTGTCATTTAAACGTAGCATGGCTCCGTCTATATGTTGGTGCTTAATAAATATTTATAGAATAAATAAATGAACGGATGGATGAAAAGACATTGGAGGGATGAAGGAGCACAGTGCCTGGCACACACCAGTTACTCAGCAAATGCTTCCTGAATTGAATTGCAGAATTTGAGGAAGGACATTTCAGTCAAAGAAATAAGCAAACACATGGGCATGTGGACAGTGGGCAGGGTTATGTTGAGGAACTAATGGGAAAGGGGTTTCAAAATCATGGGGCTGGACCTAGAGATTATCATACTAAGTGATGTAAGCCAGACAGAGAGAGACAAATATCATATGATATCGCTTATATGTGGAATCTAAAATATGACACAAATGAAATTATTTACAAAACAGAAATAGACTCACAGACACAGAAAACAAACTTACAGTTACCAAAGGGGAAAGGAATAGGGGAGGGATAAATTAGGAGTTTGGGATTAACATATACACACTACTATATGTAAAATAGATGAACAGCAAGGACCTACAGTATAGGGAACTATATTCAATATCTTGTAATAAACTATAATGGAAAAGAATCTGAAAAAGAATATATATATGCGTGTGTGTGTGTGTGTGAATCACTTTGCTGTACACCTGAAATACAACACCGTATATCAACTACACTTCAATTTAAAAAAAGAGAGAAAAACATTTTTAAAAACCAAAACCACAACAAAAAAAGCATGGGGCTGAACCGTATAGAATGTAGTTAAGGAGGGTGAATGGTATTAGATGGATGAAGATATGCCACTGACAGTTTCGTAGCTACTGCAGGACACAGTCTAAACTCCTTGACATGAATCCCAAGGCTTTCTGAGATCTGGTGCCTGCCTACATCTCCAGCCTTCTCTATTACTCCCCTCTCCATTCATGCTGGACTTTGTTCATTTCCTCAGTAAACAGCATTTTCTTTCCCCTCCTAGTATTACACATACTTTTCCTTCTGGTAATCTTTCCACTTTTGTCCTTCTTCTGCCCCCTCTGTTTGGCTAACTCTTACTTACCCCCAGGTCTCAGCTTTACCATCACTTCTTCCAGGAAACCTACCTGCCCCTTGGACTAGGTTGGCTCCCCCTTTTATGCTGTCCCATTGATCCTGTATGTCTCCTGGCACCTTATTGTAATTACCTGTGTATTGTTAGTCTTCCCTGTTTGTGGGCTCTTCGAATGCAGAGACCTTGCCTATCTGGGAGCTGTATTCCCAGGACCTACTTCAATTCCTATAATACTCATTAAATGATTTGTTGCATGAATGAAACAGACAAGTTCAGACATGAGTATTAGGAATGTTCATCTGACTGGAGCATATCCCATATTATTGAATGAGGGGAACCCAGGTTTTAAAAACTAAAAGTGGCTGGCCATGGTATATGGTCATTAAAATATCATAAAATTCAATAGTAACAATTAACATCGATTGAGTGCTTACCATACCAAGCACTGTGCTAGTTACTTTGCAAGCATTACTTCATTGAATCCTCAGAGTGTCTTATGAGGAAGGTAATAAGGAAATGAAAACAGATACAATTATACGGAAATAAAATCTGACCACCTTACAAAAACACTGTGTCTATCCCTTAAGTACCACTTGTAGTTCTTGCTACCACAGCTCACAAGATATATAGGAAATATCTAAAGGGAATAGGGAGGTAGCTGTATAAAGACAGGCTAAAAAATGTAGGGTATTAAAAAGAAGATCTGAAGTGTATAAAGCTTTGAATGATCTGGAAAATGTGACAACAAACGTATCCACTGGAAATTCACTGAAACTTCAAAGAGGTAAGTTTAAGACCCATAAGAATGTACTCTTAATATTACTAGGAGTAGGTTGGAAATGGAAAGTAATTTTTAAACATTCATATGACTCATGAGTCATGGAGCTGTAATAAATTACTAACGAACATTAGGATTTAGAGGCAAATTCTTAATCTGACAGTAAGAAGAATAACTACATTCTTTCATAACATATCTCCTGGTGCCACTGTAACAGAAAAAAACGTTTTTAACAGGACCAAGAGTCTGATTCAATGCACTAATTTTATATTCTTTACTGACAGTAGAATGGATATTCATAAATACTCAATTGTGGCAGCTTTTTCATACAGACCTGGTATAGTGTCTGTCTCCAAACTCAGTAAATATTCATTGACTACTAGGAGTGACCAGGGGTGTCACAGACTAAGTAAGAATCTGAATTTTCATTCTATTTTGAGGTAGAGACACTGGCTCCAAATCCAAAAGATGATTAAGAGCATCTAAAAAGGAAAGGATCTAATTACCACCATTACTATAAAAAGACTATGTCCCAAGGGCGGCATAGAAGCAAAGCAGGTGTGTACAAGTAGGGACAACAACACACATTCACACCCACACCCACACCCACACACCTCTTTCACCGTTTTCTGTTGATTCATATAACTGGAACTTCACCCTTGAAGTAGAATGAAGAGTTCACCTGACTCATACTTTTCCTGCTTATAGTTCGTTTTTAGTGCTTTGGCAGTAAATTCAGGTGCTCGGAAGGTCAACTTTTTCTCTTCAAACACTTCGCTTTTAGGATGTGAGGATTTTCATTTTCTGTGCCAGGTGCCAGAATGCAGTGTAATCTGAGATTTGCTTGAAGTGGGGAATCTTTAAAAAAAATGTAAGACTCCTATGACTCTCAAATTCTCCCGTGTAATTAACTTTATCTAAAACTTTGAGCCCTGGACTCTATTTTTTTTTTTTTGGTGGAGTGAGAAGTACCAGTTTTGAGATAAGTGAAGTTTTCAAATACCTGACTGGATTTATAAGGAACACCTTGGAATCTGAAAGCAAACTTTATGCCATTTTTATATTCCTAGCCTACCTCCACATACAAACTAACGTCAGAACAACAAAGTGACTTTACAAGATTTTTCAATTTCCTATGGTTGCTTTGGATCACATATAGCATAATCTTGGAGTGAGGTGACTACATGACAGGAAAAAGCAGGGGAAAAACAAAAGAAATGTCTTTAAAGATTTTTGGAAAAGTGTTTTTATACGGAATGGGGCATATATCAAAGAGAAAGTAAAGACTATCACACTAGACACAAAATGAAAACATAAGATTATAAACATTGATGTGTTCGGCAGAAACAAGCAAAAATTTCTTTGTAAAAATCACACTCCCCGCCTCACCCCAGTTTTTTCCCTCCAGAGATCAACAAGTCATCAGAGAATTTCATCCACTGATTTGTAGCACAAATGGCACATTTGGGTGAAAATTATTCACATTATTTCAAGTGGAAACATTTCACACGTGTAAATGTTGTTGCCAGAAGAATCCCAGAAATGAGGCTCTGTCTTTAGAATGAGGCAGGGAACCTACTGGATGTATTTCACTGATTGTGGGTATAATGTCCGTAAAGGAAATTTGCCAGGGATTCACAGCCATTCTTACTTGTTCGAAGAAGCCCTTTTGCGGACATATCAATTCCTAAGTCATAACATTCCTTTGCTCAGATTGTCTTAAAAGCTGATGGATAAACACTAAAATAGCCCTCCTAACACCTCTGGGAAATCACTATGATGTGCGTTTTCAAGATGATAAATACAGACAGAGATAAATTTGTAAGCCAAGAACGAAGGCGAAATGGAGGAGAGCAGAATGGAATTCATGAGCATCAAATTTCCAGTCCTCAGTACAGAGCGTTCTTATCTCCAAAGAAATTCTAATAAAGGCCTGAGCCATTACAACTAACTCTGAAATAGGAGAACACTAGCTTCAAGGATAAAGTTTTAACACGATTACAATATTTGGATTACTTCCTAAGACATTAAATTGAAAAATTCGAATAGTACCACATTAAGAAGATACTAAAGGTGGCCCAAAATTTACCTTTTAAAACAAATGTTATGGGTAAAATATTTGGACCCTAAAGATTTACACATCCACACACACACACGCACACAAAACCCTACACTTTAATTATGCAATTTGCCTAATTTCTTGAAGACAAAGAGAAGCAGAAATACAACATAATCAAGAGTGAGTTTTGAAGAACCTCAAGAATTTAGCCAAACTTTAAATGCCTGTTATTTGACTGATCTTTAGGAAAATCTTCAGAGTTGGGACAAAGCTTCTAAAAGAATCTGAAGGAAGCAAAACTAAATATATTGAGAGGTCTGCTTTGAGTGGTAGCACAGTCATTGAAAGGACATTTCAAAGAGAATAAGCATGCAGTATAGAACCAGAGAACTCTACTACTGCATATGTCCTTTGGCTCCAATTTCCCTTTACCCACAAGATGTATTTCAAGTCCCTCCTCTGCTCTGCCTCTACCTTGTTCTAAAACACTGCCCTGGTTTGGTCATCTTATTTGGATTATTTGAAACAGCCTCCTTTGGTAACCATAAGTTTGTTTTCTATGTCTGTGAGACTCTTTCTGTTTTGTAAATAAGTTCATTTGTATCATTTTTTTTAGATTCTACATATAAGCAATATCATATGAAATTTGTCTTTCTCTTTCTGACTAACTTCACTTAGCATAATAATCTCTAGGTCCATCCATGTTGCTGCAAATGGCAGTTTCATTTTTTTATTGGTAAGTAATATTCATGTATATAAAAGGGGAAAGGAGGGGGAGGGATTAATTAAGAGTTTGGGATTAAAATATACACACTACTATATAAAAAGAGATAACCATCAAGGACCTACTGTATAGCACAGGGAGCTATACCCAATATCTTATAATAACCTATAATGGAAAAGAATCAAAAAAAGAATATATATATATATATATATATATATATATATATATATATATATATATAAAACATATGTATAACTGAATCACTTTGCTGTACACCTGAAACTAACACAACATTGTAAATCAACTATACTTCAATAGGACTTTTAAAAATTGAAATAGCCTAATAACTAGTCTCTCTACTTCTACTCTTACTCTACTTCAATCCATTCTTCCCAGAAAGCTGCAATGATCTTTTAAAATGAAAATAGGATCACATCACACCTTTTCCTTCATTATCCTTTTCAGTGGCTCTCCACTGTGCCTGCAGGAAACACCAAAAGGCTGAACATATCAGACTCCTTGACTACTTTTCTAGCCTGTCTTGCAGCATTACCCTCTGGTCCCTCTGGGTTTCCGTTACACTAGCCTCTTGAATGTCTCAATCTCTTCCCAACTTGGATCCTTTGAATCTGATGTTCTCCCTGCCTGCAAAATTCTGTCTACCACCCAACTCTTCTCTTTGCTAAATTGTACTCATTCTTCAGGTTTCAACATCAATATTATTTCCTCAGAAAGACCTTCCCTGATTGCCCCAAATAATTCAGTTTCCCCTACTGCTTTCTTTCATAGCACCTATTCATTTCTGTCATATATTTTCATTCATTCATTCATGCCTTTAGGCATGCATTCATTCAACAATTATTGCTGAGCACCTACTATGCACCAAGCACTGTTTTAGATGCCATAGAGGCACGGTCCATGCTCTCATGAAGCCTACG